>NC_051213.1:24277447-24574947 GCF_015220715.1 Pygocentrus nattereri
ACTAATTGTATATGTAAATAATGACGTTTTTGCTAATTGCCTATTTCTAGGGCTTGGAACTTCAGTGTATGACCCCATGTATAATTAGGCAAGGACAACAGCCATGGACTTTGCTTGGTTAAGTCCTGTTGCCTCCAGGATTTACTATCTTGAGCAGATTAAATATTTAAATTCTGTCCAGTTATGTGAAGACTTCTTAGCAGAGGTAAAACCTGCTTAATATTTTTAGTGTTAACATGAAATAAATCTGTATTGTTGTATGTGCTCAATTCTACAGACAGCTTTATTTAGCTGGTGCTGTTTAGATATGCTTGAGAATGGAGAATGTCTGCATATGGTCATATCTATGTATAATTAAGTTTGGCTTTTGCAAAAACTACAGCCTATATGTGTGTTTCTGACTCAACAATGTAGGCAACGTAACGTAATTTCTGTTTAATGAACAGTTATGTCGTCATTGCTAAGTGTTTCATACTTCCCTGATGTCACTTGTATGAACTGGTGATACTGGACAGGGCACTGTGGCTCTGTCTGAAGTGAGAGTTAATGAAGGGTTTATAGTATTAACTGCCTTCCGTCGTGGTGTTTCGCTGCTGCAATACGAAACTCGCTGGCCACTTCTTGCGTGGCGCGATCATATGAACGTTAGTCACTAAATCTGAGCTGTCAAATTGCAGATCAGGTGCAGACGTAAAAAAAACACTGTATATGCGCAGACATCTGCAGCACGATGATAATAAGACCAATGTAAGATCAATCCAAATGGAACAGACGCATTTAAGATGTTACGACCTTTTCCAGACGTATTGGAGATGTATGTGTGCTATCAGGTACCTCAAGTGAAGTGTTATATCTTTCGAGGGGCGAGGAATCGAGCAAACACCAGGATCGACTTCAGCAGCAAACTGTTTCTTAGCTATAGCAATAAACTATTTTAAATATTTAACGTTTTAAAAATGTGACATATTTGCTGGGCTTTAAGTTACAAACTGCTCCATCTGTTATGCATGACTGCCAATCCAGATCCATTACTTTCCCCTGCTAGCTGGCTATTAACCTAGCATGCTTAGGGCTACACGGCTAACAAGACCAAAAAGAAAGGTTTTACATACAGTTCTGAATCAATTATAGCCAGACAGGGCGATTACTGACTTCCTTTAAAACATATTGCACTGCAGAGTTTGCATGGCGTGTTTAACTATAAAGCCACTGAGGCGAACCTGCGGAGGGAGGGTGCTTGTTTGAGTAATTCGCTCCTCACGGTCCCTCTTCCGGTTTGTAACGTATGTGTAACGCACACCCAAGTTTAAACGGATGAGGTCAAGTTGGAAAAAATCATTGAAATGTGGCACTGGGTCATGTAGACTACTGTACTCAAGGAGCACCGTATAGGTTAAGAGAAAGGCAACATCCATCTAAGCAATCAGATATCAATAGAGCAAATTCAGGTAGACTACAGGAGATAAAATAGTAATACTCCTACTAGTAGTAGCAATAATAATAATAATAATAATAATAATAATAATCCAATAACAGAAATAATAGTTATTATTGTTATTATTATTATTATTATTATTATTATTATTATTATTATTATTATTATCATCCAATGGAAGTAAAGGACTCAGCCAATCAGCTGGCAGGACTGAAGTACTTTGACATTGCTAGCCAATGGGATTAAAAGTAAATTAATCTAATTGAATAATAATCAAAAGCAGAATCATCAAATACTACACAAATCGCTTTTCCACTGCATTGTACCAGCCACTAGGCAAGTCTTAGTACTGGTATGTGGAACTGGTTACTATTTTTGGCCTCACCTCCGATGAGGTTCCAAGCGAGCTGAGCCGATTCCTACAGGTGACATAAAAACACTGAACAGAGAGAATCGCTGAACACATATGCTAACACTAGCTATCAAGTTAGCATACACTCTTGCATCTTTGAGCAACCAGAATCGTCTTGTTGTCTGAGCTCTATTTCCCAAACTCTCCTGTTTTTTTTTTCTTCTCAGCAGTATTTTATCTTGCTGCCTGTCCCCTCTTCTGAACAAAAACCTGTCTTCTTCATGTCTGGGCAGTTTCATGCAGCGTCGCTTTGACGACCAGCTACGATGATCTGCAGTGGAAAACGGTGTAGCTGATACCACAGTAAGTAGAGTTGAGTCAAGTAAAACTGGACCATGCAGTGGATACACCAAGGATATTTTGTGAACTACAGGCCTCTGACAAAAAGTGCTTGTCTCTGTAAGTTTTAGTGCCACTCTTAGCAAAACCGTTTTTTTGGTCCTATATAGGGAGTTTTTTAACGACTCTTTAAGGAACCATATAGAAGATTGCTTCCATAAAGACGAACCATTTAATCACGCAAAGAACCAGTTGAATGTTCAAATATTTCTTTTAGTGTTTATGGTTGTACATACACTATATTGCCAAAAGTATTCACTCACCCATCCAAATCGTTGAATTCAGGTGTTCCAGTCACTTCCATGGCCACAGGTGTATAAAACCAAGCACCTAGGCCTGCAGCCTGCATCTACAAACATTTGTGAAAGAATGGGTCGCTCTCAGAAGCTCAGTGAGTTCCAGTGTGGTACCGTGATAGGATGCCACCTGTGCAAGAAGTTCAGTCATGAAATTTCCTCACTACTAAATATTCCACAGTCAATTGTCAGTGGTATTAGAACAAAACGGAAGCGATTGGGAACGACAGGAATGACAGAGTGGGGTCAGCAGATGCTGAGGCGCATAGTGCGCAGAGGTCGCCAACTTTCTGCAGAGTCAATTGCTACAGACCTCCAAACTTCATGTGACCTTCAGATTAGCTCAAGAACAGCATAGAGAGCTTCATGGAATGGGTTTCCATGGCCGAGCAGCTGCATTCATGCTTTACATCACCAAGCGCAATGCAAAGCGTCGAATGCAGTTGAGTAAAGCACCCCCACTGGCCTCCAGAACAGTGGAGACATGTTCTCTGGAGTGACAAATCACACTTCTCCATCTGACAATCCGATGGACGAGCTGGCAATTGCCAGGAGAACGGTACTTGTCTGACTGCATTGTGCAAAGTGTGAAGTTTGGTGGAGGGGGGATTATGGTGTGGTGTGGTCTTCAGGTGTTAGGCTCGGCCCCTTAGTTTCAGTGAAAGGAACACTTAATGCTTCAGCAGACCAAGCGATTTTGGAAAATTTAATGCTCCCAACTTTGTGGGAACAGTTTGGGGATGGCCCCTTCCTGTTCCAACATGACTGCACACCAGTGCAGAAAGCAAGGTCCATAAATACATGGATGAGTGAGTTTGGTGTGGAAGAACTTGATTGGCCTGACCTCAACCTGACAGAACACTTTTGGGATGAATTAGAGCGGGGACTGTGAGCCAGGCCTTCTTGTCCTATATCAGTGTCTGACCTCACAAATATGCTCCTGGAAGAATGGACAAAAATTCCCATAAACTCACTCCTAAACCTTGTGGAATGCCTTCCCAGAAGAGTTGAAGCTGTTATAGCTGCAAAGGGTGGGCCGACATCATATTAAACCCTATGAATTAAGAATGGGATGTCACTCAAGTTCATGTGTGTGAAGGCAGGCGAGTGAATACTTTTGGCAATATAGTGTATTACCATTTACTAAAGATTTTTTTTATTCAGTCAAATACTGTACAGCATACTACTATTAAGAATAGTGTGCAGTATACAGTATTTACTAGTGCAGTACGCAATGTGTGGTAAAGTAATATGCCATTTTGGAGGCATGCATATTTTCACAAGGGGGCGCCAGAAGTACAGACCTTTATAATAAGAGAAAATATCATCTGAGGTTTATTAGCATAATTATATAACAATGTACAGGTGTAATTAACAGAAGACCAAAAGTGAAGCAGCGTACAATTTTTCCACATCTTATTTCTGGTTTTGTGGTTAAACATCTTAAAATATCTTTAATCTCTAAAATAGGTATTACATATTTAAAATCTAAATAATATATATTGTGGTATCTGCCACAGAGCGCACTGCTGAGGACCACTACACCACTCTCCTAGCATAAAGAGAGACATTTGTTGTTTATACTGTTCTGTTGTTAGTGTGTAGTTGCCTTCACTGGAGTAGTTGTGGCCGAAGACGGGCTTTGTATTGTAACAAGTGGTTAGAAGTGTCCTCCCACCTCCCCACCTCACCACTGCCCCGTGTTTCAGGTTCTACACACACAGTTTGTCACTCACATTAAGAGAAAACTATCTTGTGAATGTTTCAAAAACTCGAAGTTAAAAAAAAGGCAAAAAAAAGAAAGATTTGCACGCCACTTTAACCCACACATTAGTATTAGTTCTTTGTTTTTTTTATTTATTCATAGACAAAAGGTTACTTGTCTACTCCTCTCAAGAGTTTTAACATTGGTATTTCCTAACTTTGTCCTAATAAAAATGACTTAATTTTTAATGATTTCATTTTCGTATGTATCATGGGTGGAGTTCCTTCAACTGTGACACAGCATCAGGACTCCCGAATTTTCAGAAACAAATCTACTTCCCACTTTAATCCGAGAAAAGTCCCAGAAATCATTAGTGTAAAGGACTAATGGTTTAAGACGGGATCTAATGGGATCTACAAGAAACTAGTGGGCGGTAATGTTAGCCACCAAGCAAGTCCTATTAGAAAGAAAATACATCAGGTTTTAATCCTAATAGTTCTAATGTTGTTTTTCAACCCCAGCAGGTTAATCATATGAACGGGATCAGTCGGGTGAACAAGCTCCTTCGCATCGCTTCGTCTTTCTCACCGTCAGTGACGCGAGTTGTTTTCACTCTAATTCTACTCGGCTGTCATGAATGCCGACATGCAGCTGCTCACGCAGTTACCCCGAAGACCGTGGCCCTCGAAGACGTTCTTCTCCTCCAAAGTCTGGCGACTGTGCGCACAACATTTTAGTACCACGAGATGGCGCCACAACGTCACGTTACCATCGACAGCTGCAGATTTTCTCTGGTTCAGCACGATCACTTATCCAGGCCTACAGAATACAGTGATCACCACAAGAAACAAGCTTTACAATGATTTACGATTTGGCTCTTTTGGCACACATTTGAAATCAGTTTCAAGAAATTTTTGACAATCGTTTTTTTCCACCAGCACTGTGCTTAATAAATCAAACAAAACTGCTGAAATTGTCATCTGGGGACAATGGGCTAACATTTACCACGCTAACTAGCTTTATTTTATTTTTTTAATCTCAATCTTACTTTCTAATTTCTGTTAAAAGTACAACATATAGAGAGATTGTCAAACATGACAAATTCTTTAATTCAAGCAGTTCTTCATCAAAAAGGGATGTTTTCAAGCAGCCAAAGCAATAATGACAAGGATATTTGCAGTTTGCTCTGTCATAATTCCTCATGACCATCCACCCAACACTGAAAAACAGTCCAAAGAAACTCTAGGCACGTTTTGTGTCCAGTTGAATCCTGAACATTAAGTCCAAGGTAGGAAGTTGCAGTGCAGAGCCAGACCTATCAGCCAGAAGGACAGGAAGTATCCCAGGATGCAGCGGGTGGAAGAAGAGCAAGTCCTCCAGTGCATCAGCAGCTGAGTGACAGGATTGTTAATGTACATTAAGAAAAAATGAGCAAAGTCTTGTTTGAAGTTGTCCAGTCGCTGGCCATAAGAAAAGTCTTTGGTCTCTCGTAATAAGGGTTCAGATGAGAGAAGGTGGCTGCTGATCCAGTAGATCACAGGTGAAGAGGAGGCTAGGAAACGGGTCAGCACCTTGTGAGAACATTTACAGTGAATTATGTTATGAACATGTCTCATTTACGTTCTACATTTGCTTACATTTAACCCTAGAGGTGGATGATATGGTGACAGTATTCTGTACCAAGTTCAGATTCCTAGGTATTTCAAATGCCATGATAGAAAAACTATTCTCAAACATGCTTTAAAGTAGTTGAAGCATTTCTTCACTTGAATGTGTCTTTGAATGCAGCTCATATCGCAGAACCCATAGTAATTCATGCATAAATCAATTTGACCACAAGGTGGCAGATAGAAATGGAAATCAGAATTAGAAACAGATGCTTTATCTTGTCTTCTTTAATCATTTTCTCCCAAATCTAAAGGCTTCCTATACACAAAATACATAGTATAGACCTAATTCTGATTCTTTATTATAGTCTTTATATAAATATAATTATGTGTATTCTAATTTTAATACCACCAAATCTACAGTTCCCTCAGTAGATGGCTGGTTTTCCACGTTTCCATTGGGAAAAGAAAGGAGCATTCCAGCCAAAAACTAGGGTTTATTGTTATTTATCGGATTATGCGGTGTTCTGTAGCGCATCATCATAATTTTCAGCTCCATACGTTTTGGCAGAATTCACAATGTTATATCTATTAATGTTTTCACTCATCAGTGTTCTCTCACTACAATACCCAGCATGCATTACACAAATCAGGGAACCACAGAATCCCTGGAATATCAACCAGTCCTGAAGGCTAGCTTAGCCAATAAAAAAAAAATAAAAATACAACCAGCACTAGTGGAACTCTCACCTTAACTGATCAAATGATCAACTGTTTTCATTATATATTTTAAAACATCTTCCACTGCAGTTATTGCAGAATCTTTCTATGACAAATGCCTTATTAAGTATTAGCTGTCAAATGGGGAACACAGTTACACAAGTTGCTGTCCCTAAAGACCTCTCTCATCATACTGAAAATAGTGTGCACAAAATGTTTTTGTATATTCAGTGATTTCACACTGCGATACCCTCATCAATAGAACCATTAGCTAGTACTGTTTAAGAGAAACTTACCTGAACATGCATGCAGAATGTGCCAAATGCAAGTAAGCAAGAGCAATGAGCAATGTAGACGAAAACCTTAGAGTTGCAAAAGTCTGTTGGTGGCTTTTCTTCTTTTTCTTTCATTCCCCTCTGCCCCAGACCGAGACGCAAACAAAAACGTGGATTGGCTTTTATGTATACGTACGATGCAATTACACTCAGCGTAGCAATTGGCAGTGCCAGCAGGAAGTTCGGTATCTGCTTTAACTGAAAATAGCGGAGGAATCCGATGTCCCAGTAAACATCTTGAATGTAAGAGTAGAGCACTGGAATGGGCTTCAAGCACCAGCTTGGAATGGGTGCTGCTTCGTCAGGAACTCTGTATCCTTTCTCCTTGGCCAATTTAAGAAGCACAGGAGAAACCTGCTCCTGAGTCACAGAAGGTGTGCAGAATGTGTAGTAACCATAAAACTGGAACAGACAAAATGGTAGCACAACTACTGCAACACAAAGCGCTGATGTAAGCAAAAATCTGAGCGCTAGGAAGGTGTACTGACGATATCTCCTGTGCCATGTAGATCCTTTGCCAAGGACCTGGGCCTCAGCAAGGGTCCGCTGCAGTGGCAGGTACAACAAGAATCCAGCATTAACCAGTCCATTAGCACGAGTAAAAGTGGCTAAACCTAGAAGAAGACATGCTCCGAACATGAATCCGCTCTCCAATAACCACAGCCCTCCAAATGTAAGAGCTGCAAAGAGGGTTTCTGAATAGCCTGCTAACATAAAGACACTGGCAGGTGTAATGCAGTAGATAAGACCTGAGACAAGGGCAAGCTTTCTGTCCTGTAGAACTACATGACTTAGTCCACGAAGCGCCACTGCGCTCAGCACAAAGAGTGTGCTATTAACTAAGGCCACTGCTAAAAGTAAACGTCCACGAACTGTGAGAAAGGGACTCAGAGGCCACAGCAAAGTAGCTGCTACCAAACGAATCACAAGGGGAAAGAGCGGAAAGAAAGCAAAGTTGTGTTCATACAAGTATCCTCGCTCTGCGATGAAGAGGAAATGTTCTGCATCCCAGCGGCCTAGGCCACCAAGCAGCAGTTCCACGCCATAGTCTAGGAGTAACGGCTCCTCTGCCCGGGGAGGACTGAAGGCATCTGCTATGTGATCAGGAATAGCTGCATTTAGAACAGCCTATGTGGGAGACAAAAGAAACAAATTCAAACATTTCTTCATTCGCATGTGCCTTTGAATGGGGGACATAACCAAGTAATTTATGCACCATCAGCTTGACCACAAGGTGGCAGAGCAGTATACATTTATGAGAATATACACAAAGTTTATGTGAAAGGAACAGAATTTAAAAAGAAAATGCCTGCTGAAATCGACAGACTTTTTCATTAAATGCGAGTTCGTTGTCACTTGCACAAAAGTGCAAGAGAATTACTACAAAGTGGTGGGGCGTCCTGGCGTAAACACCCTGTAACTTCACCTTAAACAGTTGGATATGTCTAAACGAGTTGGTTTTCGTGCCATCGCAAAAACAATAAATTCAAGACGAGCTGTTTTCGTAGCTAGCAGTCCCTGTAGGGACTATGGGAGTAAAAGGTACATTTTGAAACTTTTACAGAGCTTATACATTAAGAAATTCATACACATTTGTTTTGTGTTGTACGGATCCTTTAATATCACAGAGTTGATACAGCAAACAGGAAAACTGTACAACGGTGATTTTATTATTCACCTTTACTTCAAAGTCAAGTCGTCTTACCTGTAAGAACAGTGATGACACTCGTGTGAAAGCAGCAAATCGCACAATTATCCGCACGTCCAGTTTGGCAGGACTGTCTGAGCCCAGCATGTTTGAGCAGACCACCCCAGAAAGCCTTGCTGAACCGACTACCACATCTCATTCAAGAAAGAAACAAGTCTCTAGATATCTAGCAATTTATACAAGTTAAATACCAAAAAGGCACACAATTACAGAAACATCTACACAGTTTCGTTTAATTGGATTAGGACCGTGTAGTTTGTGTACATCCGGTGCGCTGTGCCTCGACACCGTCAAAATAAAAGTCTTTTCTGGTTCTATGGAGTTCTCTTTAAATGAGAGGCTGCGTTGAAGATCATTTAGAAATGATGCTGCCTCCAACGATAAAAAAATACACCTACGACAAATATAGCAGCGCTTCCTACTGAAAGTGACAACATGTGAGATTATCGGCTCAAACAGGACATTAGGAGACAATACCATTTTGTTTTCTATCTGGCACCAGGGCTAATACCAATACAGATGCGTGTCGTTAAAGAGACATGTTCATTTCTACAGTCTAGTTGGTATCGGGAGCATATTTTTAATCACCAATATCCTTAGCAGTGTTGTTGCTAAGAATAAAATCACGAAAAAAAGACTTCAAATCTTGCTTCTCTTTCTTTGTGCTTGTACATTTATGTGAGAACCGTCTGTGTAAATGGAGCGGGACGAAGCAGCGGAAGAAAAAGTAGTTCCAGAGAAATTAGCTACAGTGCAAATTCACACGCCACAGGAAACTAATGTTAAAACTGCTATAAATAATAAAACACTACACATCGATATTTTTAGGTTTGTGTCCCCAAAATAAAACGCCAGGATTGGACGTATGGAGGAAACAGTACATCATCGTCTAGTTTCAGTAACCGCCGTATAGTACCTGTTCATCTATGGCCACTGCTCGGAGTGAGACCAGAGAACTTGTAGAGGCGGATGTCCGTCTGTACAGCAGATCACAGGCACACGCGGGAATTCAAGTTTAGTTCAGAACTCAGTCATTTTAAGCAAATATATTTGACCAATGACTTCAAATAAATCCAGCAAACATAATAAAAGATACAGTTTAAATAAACGTTAACCTCTTCGATGTCGATTTTAGCTAAAGCAGTTAGCAGCGGCGCTTGTTCGAGGCGGAACTTCTTCAGAGTGAAAGGTCATGGAGTAGAGAGCCACTCTACTCACTCCTTACAAACTTACACGTTTCTAGTCACCAGACGCGCCTGAGAAACTCGAGGCATTTGGTACCAAGTCAATTTTCTCGGACGGCTGAAACCGTTTTAAACTTTCAGTGGTGTATACTAGACAAGGCACAGAACTGTAGACTTGGCTTTGAAACACTTCGCAGCCATTCGCACTGGATTCCTGCTCAACATGTCGCGGCACAAAGGTGTTCAAGCATGATCTCCGTAGAAAAGTACTGCCTGTAGAATGAGGCGCTCAGCAGCACCAGCAAAACCGCGTTAGGTCACCTTGCCCAAGTGCTTTTTTGGGCTGTGGAGCTGCATTTTCACTGCATGTAGTGAAGGAGCTCCATAAAGACCTTTGTGATGAGCTGGAGTGGCGTTTATGCTCATTTCCCTTGATTTCAGAAGAAACGCTGCATGAACTCTGGACACACTACATATCCTGTATAGAATTCTTTATATTGTACATATAGGTGTAATTTTCACACTGATGTTACAAGAGTTGCTTAATCTACCAAAACATTAAAAACTTTATCAAGGGCATCAAAGTAACAAAAATGGCCCAGTCAAGCCACTGTATTTGAAGAACTCTTGGGGCCTCCCATAACCACCCACTCAAATGAATAAAACAATCACAAACATCTTACGAAGATTTAATGTACATTTATTCTTACCACATGGAACATATAGTATAAAGATTTCATACTGAATAAATGATATTCATTGAGCCAAAAAGGGGAAAAAGGAGGAATTTACATTAAGTTTTAGCTACATAGTCTGAAATACAAATATGCAGAATTCATCACTGGAGAAAAAAAAATATCTCAACTGTGTTTCTTCATCTAGAGTTTATTTTGTTGTACCAGGAGATGAAATTAAAATATTTAATTTGTGTTCGCTGTACTATGGAGAAACTGTGGGGAGGCCAAAAGGTGGTTCCTTTTATATACCTAAGGATTTTATGTAATGAACCCGACTCGAGTGTCCACTTTCATTCTTCATAGATAAAAAGTGTGAAGCATAAGAGTGAAAGACAGAGGGAGAGAAAGAGAGACAGAAAAAAAGAAGTGTAATGTACAACATCTTATATACATTACAGCCTGGGCTGTATCTTAAGTTGAAAATCAGTCCTAGAAGGTGATTTCTTTATAAGGGTCAAGTCATACAATCAAGGGGTTAGAGAGAGGAGGTAAGAATGTCCGAGGTTCTCGATACTTTGGGGAGAAAGCCGTTCTCTCTTTACCATCAAACTAAATTTTAAAAACTTTTTAAAAACTAGAGTGGAGCTGCTGAGCCAACATTTCTCCACATGAAACAGTGCTGCAGTAAGTTTACAGTCATAAGGAAAATGGAGTACAGATCTGCACAGAAAATGTCTACAATCTACTGCACAGGCCTCCATTGTAAGGGTATCCTGCTCACAGCTGACAAGGTGGCTCCTGTGGGGCTGAATGTGCAGCATCACAACACAGCAACATCACCACTGGAGAGTTCATCTGTCTAATCAAACTTCAAATATGAACCAGAGACGTGCACTCAGGGTGCCCACTAGGGGAGAGCGAGGGCACAGTTAACCCCAAACTCACTGTAAACGAGACAGCAACTTTGGTCAAGAGTTTTTTCTGCTATTTATTTTATTCATTTATTTATTTTGCTATAAAAAGTAATCCCCCACTACCCTCCCACTGGGCAGCAAATAAAACCTGGGGTCCATGGCCATTTATTTTGTCGGCATCATGGTTGCTAACAGTTTGTGTCGTTATTTTTTGAGGCTCTGGTTCATGACCCGCAGCTAATTTGTGATATCCTCCCCAAAGTGAGACACAGCAAAAAAGGGGGATCAAAGGGTTGAATCCGAAGGGGCTTGCATAAATTAAAAAAAGGGAAACAGTCATTTTTCTCTGTTTTTCATTCCCTGCACACTGAGGGACACAGGTGGAGAGGAGAGAACGAAAACCAGAGAAGATGGAGCCACCGCTCCCCACAGCTGTCATGACTGGCCAATCAAAAAGAGTACATCACAGATGACATGGGACACTAAAGAGTTCATAAGCGGTGAGACAGAGAGGTCCAGTAGCCGCGATTCATAGAGCGTAAACTCAGAGTGGTTCTCCTCCACCTTGGCGAGGGCATGCAAAGCCCGAGCAGCCCGGCGCATCATGTCCACACTGGTAGGTTCAAAGTGTGCTCCCTGCATGTGCAGAAGGGAGCCCTGGCTCTGCTGGAACTGTGTGGCTGCTAAACTGTCCTCAAGAAAGCCTAAAAGGTTCCCTACACTGCCTTTTTGTACCGCAATGGCACGCGCTGCCAGGCTGTCTCCCTGGGCCAGGTTGGCCAACAGCACGACTGCCATCTCCCGACATACAGGTACCTTTCGGTCCCCAACCAGGCGTACAAGGTTCCCAAAAAGCTTCTCTAGTCGACTGAAGGGAGGTGTCGCCAAAATTAGGTCCACATTATTATCCTGGATGCTAAGTTTACTGAGCGTCTCCAGGACAAGTCTCTGAGGAGACAAAGCCCCATTAAGCCCAAGAGTGGGGAAGGGATCCTGGGCTTCTGCCGACGGACAGACAGCCCAATGGAGCAGGCCATCAAGCAAAGGCAGGCAGATACTTTCAGAATAGATGGAGAAGTCAAGCTGGCCTGAGATGTTTGCCAATGTGACCAAGCAGTTCTCTCGCAGCATGTCCAGACAGTCCCACCACCATTCCTCCTTGTCATGACCCGTGTCCTCATCAGCCTCCTCCTCCTTCTCGTACGTTAAAGGGGCCTGCTTACGCTCAGGATGCCAATGGTGAAGCAGCACAAGACGACCCAGTAGCAGCAGCAGTCCTGGGTGCTTGGACATCTCCAAGTCATTGCCAGGGATAAATGAAAGACTGCGGACAATATTGGAGACACAAACACAGCGACGGGCAAGCGAGTCCTGCCAGTCAGATAGCGTGATTAGTGGAGCTTCATCCTTGCTGTGAGGTTCATCCTCCAGAACGGTCACTGAACGCTGAATTGGTGAGGAAGAGCTGATGTTGGGGAGAACTGACTTGCTGCTCTCTCGGTTTATTCTCTCAGGTCCCTCTGTCTCTTTGTCCTTTTCCTTTTGTGATACTGGCTCTGGGGCAATCTCAGGGCCATTAAAGGGCTTTTCTTCCCTTGCTTCAGAAACACTGTCTGTTAGCTTGCCTGCAGGTGACTGCTGAGAAGGCCTTTGGTCGTCTTCTTTTCTTCGCTCTACACTAGATGAGGGCACTACGGGTGCTTCGCTTTCTCTCTTCTCAGATGTTTTCTTTCTTCCAGATGCCTGGTTGGGCAGTATCCACTTCCGTGGCTGCAATAAATCTGCCTTTCTCTCAAAATGGGTTTGAATGTGTTCTGTGGTGTCTCCCCCTCCAATACTCCAGTGCACCAGGCCACTGTCAAACTCCTGAAGCCTCCCAAGCTTGCCAGAGCAGTCTACCACAAAGGGGTCCTTCTTCTTCACCACCTTCAAGGGAAGTTTGTCAAACTTGCTGGCCTGTTTTGGCTTCTCCTGAGCTACAGCAAAGTCCTGAACAGGTGGCTCTGACGTTTTGGGATCTGTAATAGAGGCTCTCTCCATGACTTTACCATCTTCATCTTTCTTTGATTCACTTGTCCTCTGCTCTGACTTTATTTGAGCCTGCATTGCTGAAACACGTTCTTCTTGTTGCTGTGATGACAAATTTTCTTCATCTCCTTCATCCTCATCTTCTGTTTCATCATCTTCATCCATACCCTCCACTACTGGCCCCTCCTCATCCTCACCAATCTCTTCTTTTCTGAGAGCATTGGGGTCCAGCAGTGTTCTCTGTCCTGGATCCCCAACTTCATATTCCCTCAGAATGCCAAAGATTTCAATGAGGCAACGCCTAAAATACTCCACTATTAGTTCCAAGAAACCAGGGAGCTGCAAGGGAGACAAATGTGTAATTAAGGTATTGTGCCTCTTAATGGAGAAGAAGAAAAAAATTGATTTAAAGATTGTTATATGTTGCTTAGGGAAGGCTCACCTGAATAAGATTAAAATTGGAGATACTGTTGTCATCATACAGTAGAATGTTGATGGTGTCTAAAGCCCACGTGCTCTCGGCCAAAAGACCTGATTTCAGTGACATCATGACTCGCCATGCCTCTGGTGTGCCTATACAAAAATATAAAAAAAATGATCTGATTAATACAGTTGTGGGTGATTGCAAGACAATTATTGGCAGTTAGAATCAACAGATCTTGCATATCATCTCACATTTAAAACT
This sequence comes from Pygocentrus nattereri, assembly GCF_015220715.1. Lineage (NCBI taxonomy): Eukaryota > Metazoa > Chordata > Actinopteri > Characiformes > Serrasalmidae > Pygocentrus > Pygocentrus nattereri. The sequence goes on from NC_051213.1 coordinate 24,291,493, forward strand.
TAAAAACCTATTCTGAACTAAAATTTCTCTTTTATTTGAATTTAATATAGTACAAATGTTGCAGGACAACACAACAAGACCTTATTGCAAGTTAAACATTTCTGTTATATGAATATAGCCTTACAGAAAATGTCAAAAAAGTTAATCTTTCAGTTAAAGTTTTTGAAGGAAAGATATTGAAAAATTTAGAAAAATTACAAGACATGACAGCCTGTTCTGTAAAAAAGGAGTACATCTGAAATACCCATGTGATATTCAAAACAATTAAGACAAATAAACATGGCAAATGCAATCTTTTGTAAATATACAGCCAACTTACTAATGATGTCATCTGTCATCATTCAAGGGCAGACCGAACAGAAACCTGAAGCAGACTTCTCTGCCTATACCTACTGTTGCACCTTGAAATACGCTTGAACCCTCATACATTCTAACATGGAAAAATAAGCTACTTACCAATATCTTTCATTGTGAGACGCCTACGAGCCTTGAGAACAGGTTGTGTGGCCTCTACAGAACCTGGTGGGAATGGTGGGTCTCTTCTCATCAGTGGGGGCTGTACAGAGGAAGGGATGATGTGGGAGGCAGGGACTGGAGGACCTGCCTTCTGCATCTTGATGTTGCTGTGCATGTAAGGAGATTTACTGGGGGAAGTCCTGCTCTCCATGGGACGGGGCATTGGTGTAGGGCTGGATACTTGTGGAATGTGGTTCTGCATTGATTGTGGAGACTGGTAGTTGGATTGCAAAGGTCGGCTCATGGGTGGGCCTGCCCCAGCTGGGCCGTAGGGGGGTTGCCGTGGCCCTGGCCACTGCCCCTCGTGGTTCATGCGTTGTTCAGATGACATCATCTCATCAGATCGATTCATGGCATGGTATCCAGGGCCCTGTGCAGGCCCACCAGGAGGACCTTGTCGGTTAGGAAAGTTGGGATAACCCATCTCACCTCGACCCTGCCACATCCCACCCTGGGGGCCATCAGGGGCTGACTGCATTGAGCTACCCATCATCTGTGGGGGCATAGAGCCCTGAGAGTTAGGGCCCGACCCAGCCTGCATTCGATCCCTTCCAAAGGGAAAAGGAAACTGGTTTTGTGGTACAGGAGGACGCCGTTCTGATCCAGGGTAAGAACTGCCATACTGGTTGAACATCTCCTGCTGACCTGATGAGGGGCCTGTAGGAGGAGCCTGAGCTTGCTGCTGTTGTTGCTGGCCACTGAACGGTCCGCTGTACATCTCACCATCATGATGACGTTTTGCTGGAGGGTAACCACCCTCACCTGGTCTCTTGTAGTTCTGATTGAAAGCAATTTGAAATTTAATATTTATAATATTAAATAAATATAAAAAATGAAAAAGAAAAAGAAACCATATACACTTAATTGCCATAAAACAAGTAACAAATCACTTTAAAACTAGAGTTAGAATAGGATTAAGTTGGGTTTTCACATGTTGCCTTTCTCTCCATGTTTCTAAGAAAAAAAAACTAAACAATAATAGCAGGAACACCACCAGCTGTGGTTTGGTCCCAATTTCAGTGTGGTCATTACGTCCAAACAGGTTATTTTACTGTCATAAGTTCTCTCATTTAACATGGTTAAAGCTCATTTAACAATTAAGACAATTGTTAGCTTATTGTAATCACTTACTGACTGCTGCTGTGGGAACATTCCTGGTTGTTGATTTGGGTAAGAGCCACCAGGAGGCGCACCCTGGCCAGGATATTGATTACCATAGGAATCATGCCTGCAAAAGACACCAAGCATTAAACGGTTCAGTAACAGTTTAGTGACAGTATTCAACATTAAGCAGCAGTCTGATCCTAAATGTTTTAAAAAATTGTAGACTGACCGCTGTTGTTGTGGAGGGTAGCGATTTGGCGAGTACATCCCAGTGTCCGTGTTAGAAGGCATCATGCTTGGCTGTGGTACCCCAGGTCCCATACCACCTTCAGGGCCCATCCCTGACTCTGGCCTGTACAACCCAAAAAGTGAGCTCCAGTCTCATTGCATATCCCATAAAAAGAAAACTATTTCTGCCAGAAGCATCTCAACATGCACAGACACAAAACACAAATGTTCATGACTAAGATCAAGCAGGTTAAGGTTTTCTGCGGTTTACCTTCTCTCATAGCCTGGCCCATATGGATACTGCTGTCTCTGTGCCATGGGCATGTTCCCAATGGCACCTCCTGGTCCACGGTTAAACTGCTCTCCTAGAGTGCTGTTGGGACCTTGCCCACCAGGCATGAACTGCTCGCCAACTACAGCCACAAAACCACATCATTACTGTCAAGTGCTACATGAACTTTCGGTAATGTTCAAATGAAAAAAAATATTGCCAGCTACCCTACACAGCATTAGCACTTGCAAAAGAAAATCACTACCCTAGTAGTCAAAAGTGCAGTTCCTAATGTTTAATTAATAATTTGCTTACATGGCCAGTGAAAATGATATTTCAACTGAATACATGACAAAGCTAGTGCAGCAATACAGCATTATCTTATTAACATTAGTATTTTAGAACGAAGATCTCTTAATAGTACCTGTAAGGTCCTTGCATCACTGAATTATAAATAGTACTATATGAATACATCCTGTAGACATCACAAAAGTCAAGCTACAACTCCTGGTGGTGGAAGTTAAAATCTACTTTAAATTTTTCTCAAATCTACTTTTCTTTCAAAAATTGTAGTGTAGTGCATTTGGTACCCCTGCTGTTACACTATTTCTGCATAGTTGGCGACTTAATAAATAACTAAATTAAAAAAATAAATAAATAAATATTTTAAAAAAATAACATACATACATAAGACGAGGGAATCAAGACATTTGCCTACTCTAACGTTGTACGGTTGTGACGACACATACCATTTCGGATCTGATGAAAAGACTGCTGAAATTTTGTGTGTTAAAAATGAAAACCACCCTAAAATTAGCAGTTCTATTTTATTTTCAGAGATATACAGACTTCGCAGAATCTTTAAATGCTTGTAAAACAATCCAAGTAGAGAAAATGAAAATCCAGACACCTTAAACTGTCCTCTTACCTTTGCGCATCCCACCAAAAGGGTCCTTGTTGGGCTCATAAGGGCCCATGCGACCAGGCATTTCTGGAGTGCTCATTCCAGACTGGTAGCCAGAGTTAGGGGTCATAGTGTTTCTCCGGGAAAAGGCTGGGTCATTACTGTCAGCAAATGGATCCTGAAGGTTCACACTGCTCCTATGAAACAGACCAGTTAAGGAGATGTTCACAGTTAAATAAGATGTACAACAATGACATATGGTGAATGACCTGACTCACCTGCCACTTTGCATTGAGGGCATCTGGCTATGTGGTGTTGAAGCTGGAGTAGGAGGTTTTAAGTCTCCACTTTCCGCCATAGAGCTGCTTGTGGACTGTGGGGTCTGTGGACCCTGTAGAGAACCAGACCCAGCTGGACCATGAAGAGAAAGGAAAAGGTCAGTTAGGTAAGAAAGACAGACAGATCATAGCATGATTTTACAAGGCATAACCAACATGTTCAAGGAGCTAAGCCCTTACCTGGGGAGGGTGGCTGGATTTTAGGCTGGTTCTTTTTTCCTTCTGCAGACAAGATGTCAGGTGGTGGGTCTTCTCCACGCTCAATCTTGCATTCAAAAGCATACAGACACTGAATGTACTGCTTTTTTAGAGAGCTAGCTGCACTGCTGGAAGTGCCGACATTCAGGCTTGTGGCAAGCTCCCTCCACTTTTTATTCTTATTCACCTGCCAAAGAAAATCATTAGCCATATCAGTAACCAGCATTGTCACAGGAGTACTCATACCTCACACATAAACCGACAGCTATTTTGGTGTGCAAGATCTTTCTCATACCTCACAATGTCTGCTGGAGTATATATAAGCATGGGTGGAACCTCACTGCCTGCTTGTATTCTCACCTGTGTGAGACCTCCAATTTCCTTAACGGACATGTAGAGGCGGAAGAGATCTAGTGGCCTGCGGCCCACAGCGGGAAGGTTGCTCATGCCCATGGCTTTCTCCTCGATGAACGCAAGGTATCGGTCCACCCACATCTTCCGCTCTGGCTCAGATCCCAGCTCATACAAACGTGTGATCTTCTCATTGGTTGTTGTGGATGAACTGGACTTCTAGGCATAAGCAAATTTTTGGAGAAATTACACAAGTAGCTCAACAAGTTTTTAAAAAGAAATATACTTTTTTGGGGTTGCAATAACATAGCCTCTTAAAAATATTCACACTTATCAGTTGTGTACCCAAGACTAAAATTATTGCTCAGAGTCAGCAACAGCAGCAACTAAAAAGAAATGAAGGCCAGTTGGGAATGGATACTGTTATGGTAAATTCATTAAATCACAGAATTGCTAATTTTGTGATTTTAAAAGTATACTTCTACAGGGAAAAACGAATGATCGCTGTGAGAGGTCGATCAACGCCAAGCTTTCAACTCTCATTTAAACCACAAGTAAAATGTTTATTTGAGTGACCCTAATCTCCACAAGTTAGCAAACAGTGAGCTTAAAACCCAAGCTCGCTAGAGCACCAAAAGTTTCATTAAATATTCATAACCTAACCTATATCCTAAATGGCATTGTGCATGTTTCAATTTATATTAGACAGTCAACATCACAAAAGTGTACCACCCATTTTGAGCGTTGAATGCCAACATCTGTCTCCACAAAGCCTGTATCAAGCAGAATTCTGTTAACTTTCACATGGTATCGCAGGCACACAAACTGAAACGCCAGCTGTTGAATGCACCTTGGCAAAACTAAGCAAGGCAGCCTAGAGGAAAATTGTTGAACAATTCTAAAAAGGGTCCTTGCAACAACCCTTCTTGCCAAGAACACCCATCACAGGACTGACTCCACTACAGCTGTTAGTTGGCATTCAGAACACCAGCTACCTTAACTCAAGATTGACACCCTTCTCCAATTCACTCACTTAAGTACATTAGCATACACTGCATTTAGGGGTTCTGTTCTGAGGTTTCCTGTTCTGCTCATTGGATAGTCATGCCCCTGCTACCCTTCAGAAACTTCAGAGGCCTCAGGTGTCATAATGCTAAATTATTAAATAGCACTGGATAAATGTTCAAAATCAAATGCACCATTTAATAAAAAAAAAAAATAGTCTACTTTACTTCTTATGCTCAACTGTGAAGGAAATAAGCTGCAAACCTTGGATTTGGAATCCGTCTTGGGTGTCCCCTCAACCTTGTTATTCATCTTCTGTGCCTGGTTCAGTTTCCCATCCATGCCAAATTCTGGACCAGGGGACATGCCTAACAAACAAAAGAACAGGCCACATTTTCGACAAAAAATAAAAAAAAAACCCAAGAAATAAAATCAAAATGAGGTTATTGTAAAAGAATGGCTATTCAACAAAAGTCTGTGGGAAGGACAAACTTTTTTTTTTTTTTTTTTTTTTTTAATTTTATGTGGAGTGCTCACCACTGCTATTGTTGGGCATATTTCCAGCCATAGGGTAGGGTGGTCCCTGGGTGTTCATCATTCCTGGCATATTGTTCATGGAGGGCCCATATGGAGGTCCTGAGCTCATCATACTAGGAGACATATTGGGGTAACCAGGCAGCCTGCAAGTCAAAATACCAGAAATTACAATGCTAAATATAAAAAACTAGAAAACATTAGGGGTAATTCTGGACATTTTCCCCCTCAAGTGAAAAGAGCATCATCTTTGTCACTTGATATGAACTATTGGGGAGTGCTTCAATCACATGGGCTCATGTAGCACCTGTTGAACTGCTAGTTGAAGGGTTGACCTCTGAAGAAAGATACCTGTCTGTTTCTTCCTAACAGCAGTGAGAAGAGTGCCTAGTGTGTGTCCATCTCTATACCCTGCAGAGCTGTCTATCTTGAAGCTGACCTGCTTGGTCTAACTTTAGACCACTGCAACAAAGCCTTTAACACACAATACAATTTGAGAATGCACAGTCCTAAAATTCTCACATTCTGTTATGTCTTTTAGAATAACCCTATAAGACACCACTTAGCCGGTAAATTATACTGGCGTGTGAAAGAGTACTGGTTTGTGGCTTACAAAGTGGGTATACAGTTGCTCACAAGCCTGCAGATCACCCTCAGTTTAAGTGCTGCTGTTACTTCAACTTGATCAGTCTTCTGAATGATAACAGAACTTTGACAGACATACCTGTTGTGTATGGAGTTTGTGGCTCCATGCTGCATGGCTGCTGCTTCCTGGGGTTTCCTGTTGAGGCCTGGTGGTGGGCACATCCCAGAACCCACCTGTGGTGGCATGTTGCCCATATTGGGCCCCATGTTAGGAGCCATGTTAGGGCCATAAGGACGGGCACCCATCTGTCCATGAGGCATTCTACCAGGAGGCATGCCAGTAAAAGGTGGTCCTCCTCCTTGGCCAGGCATGGGATTCATAGATCCACCCATGCTAGGGCCTGGATAATTGGCATTGGGCATGCCAGTGTAGCCTGGTTGCCTGGGATAACCTACAGAGACAGGAGGAAAGAGTGTCTTAATATGTGCTATGGAAATTGTTATGGTAGGTTTGGGTTGATATGAGTAGAATTGCTTCCCACCTACTGAAAGTTATACAGTCAGCTTAAACTAACATGAACACTGTTGAAAGCAGAGAGCGCTACATACAAGATTAACCACTCACAAGTAGCCACAAAAGTTGCACAAGAAGTTGGCATGATCATTATTAATTAATGAAAGAGGATTGCCAGTGAAATTGTCTTAGAGTCTTGAGTAACTAACAAAGTAACCAGCAATGCAACTTTTTCACTGCGCCAGTTTAGGCAGACAGCAAGTTAAACCGATGTTTGTGAATTAATTCATGACAGCAGCTGATTTGGTTAGAATAGTGAAATGAAACGAACTCAAGAGGGGTGAATATAAGTAAGGACAGAGACTTCATAACACCACCTAACCATATAAGGAACAACATGACAAACATCTACATAATTGCCAAATTTAAAAGTTGAGCGCAACTCTTTTCTGCCTATTTATTTGGTGACAATCGCCATAACTTTTTGTACATAAAGTGGAGAGAGCTGCTTCCTAGCTATTGATACTGAGTGACTAAGTGACAACAGATAAGCTCAAATAAACAAACAAACATTCACTGCTGCCATCTAATGCTGATACAGCACTGTGCCACGTGGACCAAACGGTTAATTTAAGGTTCCATATAAATCAAAAAAATCAAAGTAGCTTTCAGCAAGTCTCGGCTCACAAATTATACTTCCCTTAACTAGAGAGGTAGTATTGGAGAAGGCTGTGACAAAATAAATAAATAAATAAATAAAAATAAAAAAAACTCAGCAAACCCAATGCAGCTAGCAATGAAATGCTACTTGGTTTCAAGGCAGTACCAATATCTATCCATCAACTCTGTCAATGGAACAAGAATCACTGGTTATAGTTGTATTCCAAATCCTTATTTCTTAATATTAATAACACACTGTATCAAATACGCATTATGCCTCACTCAAGGCCCAGTGGAGTCAGAGTCCCCTGAGTGTAATAGCAGGCTAGAGTGCTGCTGTAGCACACAGTCACAGTGGCAGCTCAACTGACGTGGGCTGTGCTACGTCAGCTGCCTCTTTTCACCCAGGCTAAAAATAGCTGCACTGTGATCCACTGGGCTCTCAGAGAGCAAGGCAGAGGGAGACAGAGAGACAGAGAGAGAACAAATTGAAGTCCAGTCCAAAAAATAAAAGTTCCCCATGTTGAACTTCACAGAATTGTAGACCTGCTTCAACCCCATCTCATCAGTACATGCCAAAGGAATTATGACAATCGGAATTAGCCATTATTATTCAGATCTCTTAACTGAGATGATATAGCAGCTGTCTATATATTTGGGCACACTGATGAGGCAACAGACAAAAAAAATGGGCTTAAATACACACTGCACTTTGGGTTTTACACTGCTGTTGAAACTACGAGATATACTTTTCAACTGTCAGTAAGCTAATGGAGATTGAAACGATATATGCATATATTTGCACAATATACTGCAACTTGAATAATGCATTTCCTGAAGAAAATGTAGAGTAACTGCATGGGTTAGTAAGGAGTTGAAAGGCAACTGCAATGGTACAGGAGTTGGTTGCCCAGGTGTTGCTAGAAGTTTGCCATGGTGGATGGGATGTTTTCTGGTTTGTGTGAGGGAAAAAATAATTGGGACTCTAAGGGAGAAATGAGGGATTTAAAAAAAAAAAGAAACAGATGACTGTAGTACAGAGGATGGGTGTCATTTTTGTACCTATTCATTCCTTTGGGAGGCAAATTTACAATTTAACAAAGATTATATGAAAACTAAAAAAAAGCACACCATTCCTGACCAAACTGAACATTCCAGAGTTATAACAGAGGTAATATCTCAAAAATCGCAGAACAAGTCCAGCAGATTTTTGTCTGGCTGAAAACTATATAATTAATAATGTCAGAATACTGCATTTTCAGAACGAAATGCAGAGTGACTGCACAGCTAAAGCTTGTTGCTAGGCAGTTGCTATGGCATTAGGGGTTTAAACTGAGTGGTTGTTAGGGGGTTGCCAAGTGGTTGCTAGTTGTTTTGAAAAATGATTGTAAGTCTACGGGAGGAATGAGGGATGAAAAAAAAAACGACACAGTGGAGTGCAGGTCAGTATGGCTGTGGATTAGAGGATGGGGACCTGCCCTGAGTGAGTACATGCAGTTTGTGCTCAGAGGCCAGCCCTGATATAGTATACGCGAAAGTGTCCTTTGCTCGAGCAGAAGTACAGCAGACAATTTTTATCCCATTAATTCCTATGGGACAAAGCACTGAACACTCGTAATTCAATGCAAAAAAAAAAACATGCGTCGGATCAAACAGTTGTGTAAAAGCCCACCATTCCTGATCATTCAAAACATTTGAGTTGCGACAATGTTGATATTTTGAAAACCCGTGGGACAAGTTAGTGGGAAAAAAAACTGGCAGTACAAGATAAATCAGACATCAAAAATGTTGCGCATTTGTTGGGTTAGTATGGCTTTGTAATGCACAATCACTAATTATACTGCTCTGTCCACTGCACAACATTTACTGTACAATTTTCTGTGAGGGCTTTTTGCATGTTGTGTCCAACAATATAATACCACAAGGGTCAATGCTATGGTGTGAAAAAGTAACTGGACAACACCCTTGGGAAAACTACAATACCTACCAATTCTGCTACATCAGCAAACAGACACTGGGCAATCTGAACTCAAACCTTGATACATGCTTCCTAACCATGGCTTCAGTTTTTAAGTGCTCACCTTGTGGGCCATATTGGCCACCCTGAGGCCCATAGTTGCCCATCGAGTTATTCTGCTGATAAGGCCCCATGCCACCATGCATCTGACCTCCAGAAGACTGACGAGGAGACAGAGCAGAGCCAGACTGAGGAGAGCCGTAAGGTGCCATCTGAGGGTTCCTTTGCAGAAATCCTGTTTAAGGGGGGGGAGAAAAAGTTGTTTAAGAAAAAGCCAGGTAAATTGAATAATTACATTAATACTTTCTGCCTAGAGTTATCTTTACCTCTCTCCTGGCCCATGCCACTAGGCTGATTCATAGCAGGGTGCATGATACCATCAGACTGACCACTAGGGGGGCGAGGAGGCATCTGATTTCCTATTAGTAAAGGATGGATGAATGAACGAATAAATAAATAATCGTTAGGCATGTAACATTGGTGGAGAGCAACAAAAATATCTGAAACAAGGCAAAGCTCATTTAAAGCTAAATTAACCAGCTCATACTGATGGAAGTCTTCAGCTGTTACGACCATCGTTCTTGTATGGAATTACCTGGCATGGCAACTGGAGAAAGGGGTCCAGAGCGGGACGCCGTGGCACTAGCAGGTGAGCTGACAGGAGACGGGGATGGACCACGGATGCCTGGCAGGTGAGGGGAGGTGTGGGGGGAGAATGGGGACTGTGCTGGGTTACTCTGTTCCCCTTGACTGCTGGACACCCCAGATGTGCTGACACCAGGACTGAGGGCTCCCTCTGTACCTGTTGGTAGGTCATCAATAGACCCTGACAGGTCCTACCGAAAGAGAGGGTTATACGGTCAGACGAAAGACATCACCAGGTTCACACTACGCTTCAACCAGAGTACCTTATTATACATGGCCTTCAAAATCACAAAAATTGTAGCTAGTTTGAAGTTATTATGACCTCCCTTGACAGATTAAAAAAAAAAAAAAAAAAAAAAAAAAAGCCTACATTTTATCAAGTTCAACATTTTCCTTTTAGCTTTAGGACCTGTGACACTCAATTCAACTGAGCTAAACAATACCAAGTCATCGAGCCAAAAACTAAAGAAAACTTAATTCCTACTGTTGGATCAATAGATAATGACTTTTTCCTCTTCAAAATCTGAAGACTATTGACAATGTTGTTTCGATGGTGTTTCGCCCTGCAGAACTTAACACTGGCCGCAAATAAATTCAAATTGTAGAATTGAAAAATAATGTATTCACTGCATGTTTAATTTGAACAAAAAGCAGAGATAAAAAAAAAAAAAAAAAACCTATCATCAACTAAAAGCTGGGAATTCAGAGGTTAAACACCATAAAAAAGCTATAGTTTTATAATCAAAAGAAAAAAAACATCTGATAAGACATTGAACTGGAATGCCATGTTAATCCATAAAACAAGAAAAAGTAATTTAATTAACATTACAAAAGGTCAATCACTCATTTTTACTTTTACTGCCCCTCCCTCCACCCCCCCCATCACAACCTCTAGGACATGAGCAAAAATTTTAATCTGTCACTGTTTCTGCTGAGCCACACACACCAACCCCAACCAACCCACTGGCCTTATTTATCTCATCTGGAGAGGGAAAAAAAAAAAGAAAAAAGAAAAAAAATCCACAAAGCGTTCAGGGGTTGCCATGGTTACAGCAGTTAACTGCACATATGCTGAGTCAGCGCAGGCAAGTCTCTCCATCTGTCTAAGAATTCAAGAGGTCAAAGCATCCACTTTCTTGCCCTAGCCTTAAAGTTTCAACGATCTCCTATCTCCCCAGATCTAGCCCTTTTACAGCCTTAGAATCTACTAACAAACAATCAAAAGAAAAACCTTAGATTAGAAACTCCTTAGGAATACCCTTGGCTGACACTGCAGTTAATGATGAGATTCTTTAATGACAAAAAAAGAATCACCTCAGAGGTGCAAATTCTCATTTCGCAATGCATTAATGTTACACTACAAGCTCAAAATGTGTGAGGCATGATCAGCATGAGGTGAATAACAGAACACTTACGGGTAGACTGGAGGGCCTGCCCTGCATGTCCTCAGAGCCACTTTTGGAGGAGGCCACAGGTTGACTGGAAGGAGGAGCACTGGACTGGGAGCTGAAAGACTCCTGAGAAATTTCCTATGGTACACACAGGAGCAACATGAGTCCAAAGATGACAGTAAAAGGTGAAGCATAGAGCTACATATATTATGGCTAGCCTTTAGTGAGAATGTCGACTTTTTAGATGAGCCTACACCACACGATTATTTGCCTAATTTGCCTGTTCCAACAAATTTTCACTACCCGAAGCAATTTTCTTGGTTGGGAGCTCAGTTAGAGGCAATTGACAAATGATCTGCAGGTATAAGAGGTGAAACAAGTCTTTAACTTTCTAATACACTTACAGTGATCTGAGGCCTTCTGAGATTTTTAAATACGTTTGACTTGTACTACTCAAAACATTTATGGTGTGGTGAGAGATGGCCAGTGATGTAACTGAATGAATGGTTCAGCTAATCAAAGAGAGGAAAGAAAAAGAATGAAGAGATGTACATAGATGCTGCATGTGCAGCTGACAGCAGAGAGAGAAGTTGCTTGTGGAACAGAAAAAGTCACTCATAAAATTTAACTCAGCTGCCAGTTTGCAAAAAGTATTTCTCCATCACTCACTGTATCTGCATTTCTCAATCCCATATTCATCTCCAAACTGCATTTTTGCTTTTTGCATGTGCATGAAAACCGAACCTACCCAGTTTGGCTTTGTATCATGTGATAACAGTGAGATCTGTGTTTTTTGTGTCTTGCTAGTTTAATGTTATAAACTTATATTTGGACAGGTTTTCAAAGTTCAAAGCAATACTTATTGTGACATGCTCCAACTTGACTGCAATTACTTTTGCAATGGTGTAATGGTACATACATTTATCGTAAACAACCATGGTACAGACATTGTAGTTCAGTGGATGCAGTCATACTAAGAATGCATTAGCTCACATATGAAGTAATTTAAGAGGTGCAAGTTTCACCTGGAAACCCCCCACCTCTCCCTGTGTACCGTTACACCCCCATTTTATGGTATTTTAAACATCCAGGTTACCTGGGGAGGAGGAAACCGCTGATAAGACTGCTGCTGCTGCGAAGCATTCTGGGGATATGGTGTGGGCTGTCCCTGTGGCATCTGGCCATGTACTGTGGGCTGCTGGGTGGCAGATGTGGGGGCTTGTGTTGGCTGCTGTGAGGGAGTCTGTTGGGGACCTTGACCTGGGGGATAGCTGGGCTGGGCCTGTGACACTGATGGAGCCTGGGAACCACCCTGTTGCTGAGGCTGGGATGGGGGCACCTGTTGCTGTGGGTAGGGTGACTGACTGGACTGCGGAGCAGTAGGCTGAGAGTATGGAGGCTGAGACTGGGATGGGCCCTGTGGGGGTCCTGTCAAAGGCCCCTGGGGCTGCTGGGGCATGTGAGGCTGTTGATAGGGAGGGCCACCCTGTGCATGAGGGGCAGATGGCTGTGAAGGGTGGGGCTGCTGGGAGTATGGCGGCTGGTTGCCCGGCTGGCCCGGTGCAGGCTGAGGGTATGGCGACTGCTGCTGACCAGAGTGAGGGCCCTGGCCCTGTTGACCATAATAAGGCTGCTGCCCTTGCCCATAACCGCTTGGTCCCTGCTGTCCATATGATGTCATCTGTAAAAACATGTTGCACCACAGTCATTACAAAGCTGACTGAGGATTTACAAAAAAAAAAAAAATCTATGCCAGAAATTATTACATATATAATACACACCACTACGGTAAAACTAAATTAGCCTATTAATTGTACAGACAAGGACCATTTGTTTTGAAAGGTTGATCCTGTACTTTACTCCATATAGATGGCCTCAATGACAAACTGAAATCCATATCATGTCATTTTTACACTTACTCAGGTTGAAAATATAAACCAAATAGCAAGTAAAAATGTATATAAAAAGCATGTAAATATTTATATACAATATTGTAGTCCAGTTTAACACGGGTCATAAGCAAACACTGACCTGTTGGCCATACTGCATGCGCCCTTGCATGCCCCCTTGCATGCCCATAGGATATCTTTGAGGACCAGGAGGCCCATAACCCTGGCCTGGATATGCAGGTCCCTGCTGGGGCCCTGAAGGCCCTTGGTGGGGCTGCTGGGAGTAAGGACTGGCTGCTCCATATGGCTGACCTCTCATTTTGCCAATCTGATCCATAGAACCTGGAGTCTGTAAAACCAGAGACAAGTTTATGATCTGGGCATAAATTCAACATATTAAATGGCTGTTTGCTGTATATGTCTGACACTAATACAATCCATTTTTGTGATTTTTTTTAAAAACTTACATATTACTACTTTTCAACTGCTTTTTTCCCAATGTTAACAATTTCAGTACTGGCTGACCCAATTTTTCCCCATTAACTAAGCTTTTAAAAGAACCATTTTTAATTGTAGCACTTTACTTATGATGACCATTTACAAGCAGACTATTAAACCACAGGGGAGGGGGGGGGGCACACAGGTAACATCACATTATACAATGTGATGCAGCACAAAACCTGGTAGCACCAATCTGATATTTCTAATACAGTCAATGATTCTTATATAGCTTCATATTCTTAGAGCATGATCCCTATTCTTATCAATTAGCATTTAAATTTTATGTGACCTGTTAAAGAGTGTACTTAATTATGTACAAACCATGATGCATCTCTAAGACACAGACAATAGCCATAGGACAATGCACTAATGCAGGTATGGGGCAAAAGAATCACTGCTAACACTGAAGCTAACAAATCAAACCATCAATTAAAAATGTTCATTCAATAAAACCCAGTCTTAGCACCATCTTTTCAGGTGTGACAGTTTCGAACGTAATACAAGGCTATTTTTCTTTCTTTAGGCTTCTGTGTGCTGAAGCTTAGGACACAGAAGACAACAGTTTACTAAGCCATCTACCTTCAGCAAATGTAGTTATTACACAGCCTACAACAACTGCCAAACAAAGAAACTGTAGTTCATTCCAGGCGTATGAGGTCTACACAACTCGTAAACCTCAGCTGCTTACTCTGACACTTTATCTATTGACATAATACTAATACTTACATTAATAATTTATTGCTATTCTAATCCTGATAAAACGTACTATAATTGTTTTAATAGGACATTTCCACATGTTGATAAGCAAAGCAGTCCTAAACATAGAGTAAGCAAAAAAAAAAAAAAGCATAAAATGTGATCACAGTAAGAAGGGAGAGAAGAGGGGGAGGATGTTTCCCACGGTTATTAACCTGCATGTTACCTTTTTCTGCCTTAGTTAAGGAAGTGAAGAGTGCTATATATAACTCAATTCAAATGGAAGGCAGTCTGCCGAATATTTAACACATCCCAGCTGTACTTCTGTTTGAGAGTGAGCCAAGTTGACTTTTCCTTTTTTTTTAATAAAAGGAGGCATTCTTGGCACTGAATAAATGACAGAAGCCATAGCAATATAAACAGAGAGGCCCAGAATCATGTGAGCACTGTGACTTAAGGTTGATGGTGTGCACATTTATTAGGAAAGGAATCAATTTTAAAGAGACGCGTCCTTCAAAAGGACAACATACATTGACTATTCACAAAAGGCTCAGAAGCCTTCTATAGAGGTCGAACATAGGGCTAGATATTGACAATTAAATAGTATAATATACACTACGGTCAAATGTTTGGACATAAATCAATGTTTCTCCTGAAAACAAGGATTCTTAAAGAAGTTGCTGCATTAACAGCCTCTAATCTTCTGGCAAGGCTTTGCACTAGATGGTCAACGCTGTCATGATGGTTTGCTTGCATTCATCATCACAAAACATAAATGAGGGAAGGTAAAGTTGGATGATTGGTTCTGGTTTAAAAAAAAAAAAAAAATTCCAAAATCATTCTAAAGATATTCAATAATGCTGGACTAACTCCAGAGAACTCCTAACTTAAAAAAAAAATAAAATTAATAATGCATTTTTAAACAGAATTTGAAGCAAACAAGAATAATGCATATGTAAATAATGCTGGGAGTTTCTAAGGACTGTATTACAGGTGTTGTTCACAAATTTTCACCATGTGCCACAAATCACGCACATTACAGCAGCATCATCTGTTTAGCACAACAGTAACAGTGCTACACTACAAAGCAATGCTATAAACAAGCAACCAAAATGCTAACAGCACTAAATAACATATATATGCGTGTACACACACAGTAAATATTACCACTTTTGAAAAATAGAGCTCTAAATATAGTCTTCATTCTTCAGTTTATAATAGCTTTGTCATTTTAGAATGTCATCTGATGTATTATATTTTTCTGCAACAGAAATGGTTCTATATTTTATTGCATATTACATTAAACTTTCCACACCCACACACTTCTAACAAGTTCACTTCAAACTGTATCCTCTCCTGAACATATGCAAAAGGGGCCAGAGTGAAATATCATCTCCAGTACAGTCTCTCTTTATCACCAAACTACAACTACAACAACGCACTGGGCAAATTTCAGTATTCATAATATTCAACGGACCTCAGACTTAAATTCAATTTCAGTTTCACTTGTCAATGTGGAAAAGTAGACATTAAATTCACCTTATTTGCAGGGGACAATAGTAATATTACAGAACTTTCTAAGAATTTCTTGAAGAAAATACTAAAGTAAATTCAAACAATTACCTGTTTACAGCAGGACACTACTCAAGCATCAAATTGAATTAATACAAGCCAACACTACAGGAATATTACTGAAAAACAATACAGACAATTAGACACTACCAGATAGATAATTAGATACAATATGGATAATTAAACACTACTACTGAAATCTGTGTCAAACTATTACAGATCTTCTCTGTGGTCGGAAAGATACATCCATCACTATATATGCATATTTCCACAAACTTATTCACAGTATACTGCCATTCTGAACAGCCCTAGTTAAGTCATAAAAATTTAGGTTTTGTCCTATTTCAAGCACAGCAAACCCAGAACAGCTTATACTCACATTAAAAAGTAGTTGAAAATTCCCAAAGAGGAAATTAACACAACACAACTGCTTACACATCCAGATTGAAACAAAAATACAAAATGACTGGAGAACTGATATGCCACTAATAAACCTTCTTTATGTAAAGAGCAAAAACTATTAAAGCAATGGATGATGGAAACTAAAGTTCATAAAAATGTAGTCAGTCAAGACAAAACTGATTTTCAAAGTTTGCTCCTGCAGTTTTGCAGCGGAACTACAAAGCAGACAGATTTATACACAACTAATTATCATTGAACAAACTGCACACATTACAAGCCAGCCTCCTCTATAAGATTTCTAAGCAATCTTAAATACCTCATGAAACTGTGTAATAAGTATATAAACTTCACAGCTTAGAAAAAGGTGTAGCGGGTGAGAATCATTAGCAAACAGTTTGGTACTACGTCATGCACAAAACATACTCAAGTAGGAGGCGGAACATACACAGTAAGTTAGACACGATTGCGATAATATAGCTCCGATTTGATTGCATGACTCAATATTTTAATAACTTCTATTTTCTGAAACTGTTTAATAACAGCCAAGCCATGTTGTGAGACAAGGATGAAACTAGTCATTTACGCAAAGGGAAAAAAATGTCAATTTTTGGTCACACCATCACTTTAGTGCAGCATATATTTGAAGGTGTGCACCCTGTACTCTTCAAACATATTTATAGACAACATTTGACATCTGTGCCATTTTACAACCAGAAAAAAAAAAAACGGATCCGTCATCTCAAAAAAAGGCATTCCAAACCAATTCCAACACACTCTGTAACCACAAATTGCAAAACTATACTACTACTACAGACTCTACAGATATCCAAACCTGTTTATCAATTCAAGCTGTTTTGATTTAATTGTAGACCTGACAGAAGGCCTCCTTTGGTAAACAAACTAGTTTTAAGTGGCTGCGCTGGAGCGCCTCTTGACATTTTCCAGTGTCCAAATGGAAAAATAAAATAAATAAAAGCAGCACATGGCTAATCTGCATAAGATAAAGCAAAGGCTCCCTTGGCAGGAGACTCCGCTGGACTGGCTCTTTGATTGGCTGTGGGGGATGGGGTGGATACTGGAGCTCCAACAGATGAACTGAGGGCAGGGAGGACACCATACAGCACAGCAGCAACAGCTCTGATCAACAAAACCCACATCACAGCTTCAAAACAGGATCCTCTATGTTTATGCCAAGTTTATCAATACTCATTGGTATCTGCATCAGCCCTGTCTGGTGTTGGAATAAACATTGCTGAAAAAAAATAATAATTTAATTGTATAATGTATACTGTTAATGTATATGAAAAGAAAATGGCATAACAGAACAACACAGAGAAATAAGTGCAGAAGCTCTGGATAGAGATGACAAATACACAAGACAAATAAAGTTGATTGGTTTGCAAGCTAAGAATGAAACCTACAAGGCACACCGATAAGACAAGACTGTCTTCAAAAGATGACAATAAGCCAACAATGTCCGATAAATAAATGAATTATTTTATAAAATGACAACAGGATAGTGAAAAGACTGCCAGTCGAAAACTGTCAGACAACGCTCTAGTGGCCGTTAAGTCTTTGTGTGTTCTGTTCATCCTTTTTCCTATACCACACACACAATCTTATAGTATTGTGTCGTGATGTTTTATTTTGCTCTGGATAGAAACTCTAGGAATCCAGACATGCTAAAACTGGAATTTTAAAACAGTACAAAAATAAACAAGATCAAGAAAACAGAAATCAACATCAAACCAAATATGCAAGTTACAACCTAACTAACTAACTAACTTTAAAAAAAAAAAAAAAAAAAAATTAAGACTTTTACTGATCGAACTGAAGTAAATGATACCTACATACCCCGTACCTTGAATTTGAAATTAAACCATCTGGCTAAGGGCAGGCGATATAAAAATATCAAGATTGAAGATGTTTTGACAGAATATGCACCACAATGTTTAGTTTTCCTGAGGTTTGATGAGTTTAAAACAGACAAGAAAGCAACAGCAGGGCTACATTTAAAAAAAAAAAGAAAAAAAAAAAAAAAAAAAAAAGGATGAACTACAAGCAGTGTATTATATTGAACGTCTCAAACTGTGTTGCAGGTTTCATTAAAACAAGTCTAAACGTACTCTTTCTAGTAAAGCATGTAGTTGCTCAGAAAAGCCAAGTGTGAATTATCACAATGATTATAGCCATATCATTCCCACATACATTTGTCCATTATTTAGACATAAAAAACGTGAAAGTTGAATAAAACCTTTCTATATTATAGTAAACAACAATAAGGTTGCGTTCGTGACTTTGGTCAAACTATGTATAACCTTTAGATGAAACCTCACATACACCCTACACTTCACAGTGAAAATGTATATGATATGAATAATGCTGCTGAACATTAGAAACATTTGTAGAGATTTTGGAATAGCTTTCAATTTATAAAATAAACACAAAATTAAATGAAATTCACTAGCTTAAAAATGTACAAAAAGCCCACCAGCTAGCCACGAAGAAAAAAAAAAGAATTTGTAAATTAATTTAACTTAAAAGCACTGAGAAATTCAATCAAAAAACAAAATGAAAAGATTCATTTTACTCAAAGTGTGGTTACCACTGTGATTGAAGAAACTAAGAAAATACTGAGACGTTATAAAAAAAGAGCAGTATTATACTTAATGATATCATAATAGTTAAAAGAGCAGGCAGTACTGAGTCTGTATGTCAGTAAAGATGAAGGTGTAGTTTATTCCTTAAACCTAGACGAATAGATCAGGATTTTCACCACCATCATGACTGGTACACAGCTTGTTTGTCAGCCATGGTCAATTTGTGTTTTAAAACTAAGAATGAAGAAATAACTACCAAGTTCTATTATGGAAACACTAGATAAAATCAATTTGCATAAAATAAATTCTTTGTAGTTAAAACTACATTAATAGAATTTTCCTATTATGCATTTTTTCTGTACAGCATCAGATTGAGATTATTAAAATTGAAGGCATTAGCTCTGATTGCTAATGAAATGCTATCAATGAAAAGGCAATCAAAATGTAAGTATTTTTCAATTGCCATAGCACAACTATTACACACTCAAAAAAAAAACAACACACCACATTTAAAGAAATGTATATTTCAGTCCCCCAACATCCAAGGAACAACCTGTTCAACAGACTGCTATCATCACCAATGAGTAAACTGTTAAACCAGAAACTGAACATATTCATACTTTTGCCTGTTGATTAGGCCCAAAGAACACAAGCTTTGTTAATCGGCCTCTACAGTGGCACTGAAAGAGGCCACAATATGCCCAAGAGCACTAACAAATCACAGAAATTTACATTACATGCTATGCAAGATCAACGTCAGATGCTCATTAAGACCACGATTCACTGGTATTCCAGCAAATTCCATTCATATAGTCTTACAACTGAACATAATTTGTGGTCATAATCATACAGCTCTATCTTCAACTGTCACACAAAGGAATTCACAGATGTGTTTAACCATCCTGCACGTCACACTGCAACAAACAAGCCTGTTCTGTGTTTTATTTTCAAGTTTAAAAGATTTCAATACTCGTAATTGCCATTGGCCTATGTTTGGTACAAGGGGATCACTACCTTAAAAACACACCAATTTACCTAAGAATCTGAAACATAGTAGGACATTCAAATCCAAGCATTTCATCCTTCAAGAAAATCTGTACATAATAGCTTAAGTGCTTTAAACAAATAAGTAACAAATAAGTAATTACAAAATTAAATGAATCATTTTAGCAATAACAGGTCAAATAGTGCTCACAATCATGTTTTCCTGCAATCATCGCTGATTGCAAAGACAAGGTCAGAACTACAGATTAGTTCAGCACACTCAATACTGAACACTTCAAAATAAGAAAGGTTGTTTCAAGACATGCTGAAAGCCTATTAATTCCATTTACTGCATGAAACATCACTTCTGGAGAAGCTGCATGCTCTTCTTTCAGTGTGTGGATATGAGCGATATAAACTCATCGGGAATTGTTTCTGCGTTACATCATAAGCAATTATAAATGGCCAAGAGCAGAGGATGAAGAGCCAATCAGATTTCGGCTAGCATGTCAACCCAAGACCAACTGTCTCCTGCCTTTGACAGGAGGATTTTACCTCCACAATTCAAATCCCACAGCAAAGCAATCTGCACTCACTCAAATCACTTGGCTTGCGTTTACAGGCAAACTAATACCGCCCGGCTAGGCCTACCTAGCCATGTTTGAAACATGGCTTTTACAAAGTAAATCACACAATTCTGCGCACATAACGACTTTTTTAAAGAAACCATATTAATATGCAAATTCACTGCTGCGGTTTGCTCCTACTGTTAGCTAGCCAGATACTGCCGTTATGAAACGAGCAGGTCCTTCAAACACAGGCGTGAAACGTCCGCTAACCTGACCCAAAGTAAACACCTTTATCCAAATTTGACCAACTGACACGTGGAATAAACGATCTGTCTGAGAACCGATGCACATCAGTCTCCTTAAACTGCACACACTCCGAATTACACGCCGAGACGCCGTTCACTCCGAGCTGCTGGCCAACCTTCAGCTAATTATGTTTAAGCCGCCTGCTGCTGGAAAAAGAAAGTGGCACAAAAATACGCATTTCTCGCGCTTTTACACACATTTTGCGCTTACTTTAGCCCTTCAATCGACTGCAGTGGTCGTTTTACACAATATAAGCAGGCAGCGAAGTCGCACACCGTCACTATTCCGCCAAAATAAACGCTGTTAAATGAAGTGGTGTATGAAAAACCAAGGAGGCAGCCATTTTAGAGTATCTCTAGGCTAGACAATAGCTAGCCTAGCGTGCTCAAGGTACACGTTTAGACTGAAACTACGCGAGGGGAAACGAGTTTTTCTTTATAAAAATAAGTGTAAATGCCAATTTACCTGGTTTCTACCGATGGGCTGCCCTGTGCTTCCCGGGCTCATGGGCGGCGGGTGATGGGTCCTTTGTTGCCAGCCCGGATGGCCCCCACCATACTGGCCGCTGCTGCCGATCTCCGCTGGTCCCTTGTTAGCACCTTCTTGGCTGTTGTAGTCGCTCTGGGGGTAGTTGGGGTATGCCCTGGTCGAGCTCGGGGAGGTCAAGAGTTGGTTCAGAGTCGGGGTGGACGTGGGCTGTGGATTTCCCATAGAATACCGCTGACTGTTGTAAGATGCAGCCATAGCCGCGGATCCTCCCGCTGGCTGTGGCTTGGCCGCCTGCCCCCCTGCCGCCTGAGCCGGAGGATTGCGCGGGGAGTTCACGGCGTAGCCCTGGCCCGGATAGGGCGTCCGGCTCGGAAACGGGCCATAGCTGTTAAAGTGGTGGTTGGGGAAGCCGTGGTCGTGCGAATTCGCCTGATACGGGTCCATCATGTTGCTCGACAGCGCGCCTGGCCCCGCTGCAGCTGCCATGCCAGGGCTTTGTTGTCCGCCATGTTGATGAAAAGGGGCCCGTCCGTAGTGCTGGCTGTAACCGTAGGAAGGCGGCGGAAAAGCGGACGCGTGATGGTGTACCATCCCTGGGTGGTTGTTCCCGTCGGGTCCAGTGGTATCATTTTGAGAATTATTCACTCGAGAAGGGTTCCCGTTCCCGTTCTTCATCTCCGACTCCCCTCCTCCCCCAGCATTTCCAACATCGGCCCGGTCGTGCAGCTCCCCGCGGCCCGGAGATCCGCTCTCCAATCCCGGCTCCTTATTTTCCTGCTGCTTCTCCCCCGGTACCGACTCCTCCTTTGGGTCTCGATCCGGTTTTTTCAGCTCGGAAGGCGGGCTGGTGTTGAGAGAGGCAGCGCTGGCGACCTGAGCGGCCATGATAGCCCTCTCTCCCTCTCGGCGAGTCCAGTCACAATCAAACGCTCAACATTGAATGTAAATACAGCAGTTTTACAACAATTCACCCGCGTCCCGACTCATCCCCACCCCACTCCTCCGGACCGAATCCGGGCTGCACCGCCAGCACGGCTTTGCTGAATAAGTGTAAGTAAAGTGAGGTCCTGGGAGTGAATTTAACCGACACAGAAACTGTGGGGGCTTCTGTTACAGAACTAGACTACAGCGGAGGAACGGATCACACCAGCACGAGGCTCACACAGCCATTTTACCGAGCTAGGCTGGAGCATCAGAAACCTGGCCTGGACTCTCTTCAGAGTGCGGAATGGACTCGGTTGGGGGTGGTTTTGGGAGGGAGGGGGTGTCTTGACGTTGCATAACAACAAGTAAAACAGTTTCTTGGCAAGAGATAATTTAGCACAACAACTTGATATAACATTTTATTTTGCCATACAACATGAATTGATTGGATTGGAAGTGTCGTGTATAGAATTTCTATTTTACCTTAAACACTCAATTCAGGTTTGTCGTCATCTGAATATTTCCTCGTTCTCTAATAAACTGCTGCGAATGAAAGGCACCCATATAGCACAAATGCAATGATATCCACATTATGATAGAACAAGAAAAAAATAAAATATATATGTATGTATATAATGTGTGTGTGTGTGTGTATGTATATGTGTGTGTGTGTATATGTATGTGTGTATATATATATATATATATATATATACACACACACCATGTAAAAAAACAATTTGTTTTTTGTCCTGATTTGTTTTTCATACATTCACTGAAGTGTCAGAGGGGAAAAACTAGAAAAACTCAAGTAAAGGAGATCTTTGCTTGAGAAGCAGAGGAAGAGGCAGAAGCAAGGAAGGCTGCTGGTGGGCTGGGCTAGTCTGCAAGCAGGAAGTGAAAATGGAAAAAAAAAGAGAGAGAGAGGGAGGGAGAGGGTGAGAAGAAAATCAGATAAACCACGGCAAGCGGTTGAAAGGCAGAATACATTATCATCACAAAATAACCTCTATCTATTTATACTGTGGTTCAGCTTGGACTCTGAAAGAAATAGAACCTGGATCTCACGGGAGAAAATATTTCTCTTCAGAAGAATAACACGGTCTCTCGCTCCTCTCATCTCTCCCCACCCCCTCTCAGCTCTCCCCTCTCTCCCTGCCTGCCTCTCGAGCTGAAGCCTTGCTGCTTGCAAAAGAAGCACCGCTCTGGCGCTGAGCGTGGGGGATGGGCGGCACAGAGCAGCTTTAATGCAGTGCGGAGCTGCTAGTAGCCTGCTGCCGGCCTACTCTAGCCTTGGCCTGCGACAGAGGGAGATCCCTTCATGTTTTTCTGGTACAAGGCTACATTTTAAGGTTAAATTTTAGGGATTTCATTTGTCTCATTCACATATATCTTTCTCACAACTATCTACCATGAAACGTTGCGCTTGAAGAAGATTTACTCCCACTTCAGTCCATAACAGGCAATATTTTCGACCGCATTTGCAACCACAGATGCTGAATTTCAGTCATAGAAAAAAGTGGGAAAATAATATTTTGTTCTACAGAATGAAATAAAAAACTGAGGAAACAGTAGGATTATAAACGTATGACTTGTGCGCTTTAATTAACATATGAAATGATTTAAATAAATATATGTTTACGTTTCTCGGTATTTTAATCATATTAATTTTTACCACAGACTTAGTTGTGGTTTAAAAATCCAAATAACCAATGTGTATTTTTTCATCATTCACCAGCCCAATTTTTTCCTCTAGGACTTTTAGACACTTATGCTGTAGGAGAAAATGTGACTGTCTAAATCTTTATCCTAGAATGATCACAGTGCTTTATTGTTAATGTTGTTGCTGAATGTAATAAGAACATGGTGAAGTATTTATGTAGGTAAGATCATAAAGTCCCCCCACTTTCTTCTGTACTATATTTCAAAAAGAGTTGGAGTAAAATCTTGCGTGTTTATACCTATCCAGTGAACAGATGTACTTGCAAAAGTGCTAAAATGCATTAAAGGTGATGTTACTACTATTTGTCACCATACGTATCAGAGTATACAGTACAGCTTGTAAACCTCATACCAAAACAGCCATGACCTTAAATATGCCAATAAGCTACACTGAAGGCAGTAGGGAGGAGATTGTTTTGTGGAGCCTTCCATTCAATCAGTGGTTCATTCAATGGCTTGTTCTCAGACACACCCCCACATAGGAATCCACAAAGTAACCAGAGCAGACACAGGGAAGTTGGTCCTCAGCCAGCAGGTTGCTGGGCAGCCGTGACACACACAAACTCATTCTCTGATGTGTGCTAAGGAAAGAAGTAGCACTCCAGAGGAGCCGGAGCTGGTAAGCATATCTGTGGTGTGCGTTCACACAATCTGTACCCACCCCCCTCCCTCAAACATGCACAACAAACCTTTAGGAAATGATAACACAGAAACACAGTAATGTTGTAGGCCCAAATTATTATTACTTTTGTCAGAAATGCAGTGCTTATTAATTGCAATATCATGAATGTGCTAATATTTTGTGTGCAGATCAAATATTTCTTAAATTTCTTATATCAGACCTTCACACATTTCATCTGTTGTCTTTTCCTGCGCATTACAATCTACTTATAGATGTGTTTGCTTGGCATGACATGAGACTCAAAGACAATGATTGTTCTTTCTTTCACACACATCTAGAAGAAGGCATGAATATAGGACCAGACTGCATAATGTGGAAATGTAAAAAAATAAAAAATGTAATAGATTTATTGTGTAGAAATGAAATCATTTTAATCTCAAATAGAAATATCCACAGTCAGATACGCTGCCACATAAAATAAATAAGAGAACCTTAAAAAAGGGAGGGCAAATAGATTTTTCTATTTGTCAAACTAGAGCATTCATAAGCCCAGGAAGGCAGAAACAAATTTCACATTGCTAACTCCTTCTGCCTGTCTGGCTCCTGTTTTTGCCGTGAAGATCACACGAAAACATGAACTGGATTATGGACTGAGACAATAGTTGCAGCTTTGCATCATGTCCTGTTTACATTTACTGCCGAAGGTCCAAAAATCCCAGCACGTACAGGAAGGCTCATCTGAAGGAAATGAAGAAGTCATGATAAACATATCATGACTATCAAAACAAAACCTCGTATCTCTAGAATAGTAAGATTACAGGGGAAACAAGAACATGCTTGGTTTTCAGTGTTCCAAGTTAAGATTAGGAGATCATTCGGAAGTCATTTCTCTTGGTCTGTATGTCATGAAATCGTGACACAGTACAAAAGGCAGCTGACATTTACAAATTATGTGAAAAAATTTCAAACAGCGACAATATAGGCCTCCTGATCATCTGAATATGATTAAAATGGGATGCAACACCATGTGTGATGCAAGTTGAACGTATAAAAATATGCAATCGTAAGTATGTGTACCTCACAGTGAACCACCTTACAAGTGAAATTTCTCTTTGCCATTAGGACGGTTGATCTAATACTTCATGCCCAATGTAACAGTTCTAGCTCTCCTTCCTTCATTACTTAGGGATCCTGCTAAAAATAGTAGCAATATAGCTAAGGAGGCCCACTGAATGTTACTACAGACTTCCAGCATTGCGGGATGTAGTGGTGACCATAAACGGGATGACATGCTCTTATTGTGACCAGCACAGCGTACTTTGATAAAGCTAGTTTGTAGACTGAACCATTTTGTTGCATTAGGACCCATCATGTGTGTTCTACACATTATGTATATAATAATAATTTATATGTTGTTGATATATGTGAAGTGTAAAGTCATTAATACAGAAAGAATTGTTTCTAGAAAACACCAAAATAAACATAGTAATGCACAATTATTATGAGGAGGACATGAAAGGAAGCACAGATCAGCCTGCTAATGAGATTGTTTCAGTGTGACTGGGTTATAAACAAAGTTACATTATGAAAGAAGTACACAAAACCCATTATATGTCCACAAGAAAAAAAAAGTAAAGTCTAAGAAATATTTTGGACTGACCAAAGCTGACAAATAATAATTTTACTTATTTATCCAAAGTAAATGGTGTTATCATACTTTGATGGATTGTTCCTACTAGTGTAAATCAGTGTTTCTTACAACAGAGTACTTACACATTGTATGCCAGCTCAGAGGCCTACATGTGCTTTGTTACACCTGACCACTGCTAAAAAATCAGCCCAGATACTCAAAGCAATATAAAACATTATACCATACATGCTACAGTTCTCTTTCTAATCGCCTAGTGCATTTACTCCTCAAATAAATACGGCCAATAAACCATTCATCACAAAACTTTACAATAAAAGGATGTTTTTTTAACAAAAACTTAAATATCTTCGAATAAACCATGCAGTTCCTGGGTTGGTCCAGTATGTGCCTGTGGTTCCACTCCGTGTTTTAGAAACGCTCAGCTACACAGAGTGCGCTAAGAGGCGAAGCACTGCTCTTTAGACCCATGTCTACTTCCGCGGATCACACAAGTATGCGTTAAGGTGATTATTAGCGCAAAACCCTTAATAGGCTGTGATGTGACACAGGTTGTACAGAGTACCTTGGCTTGGCGGGAAAAGCCCCAAAAACATAATCTTTACACAGAAAAGTAGGTGCGAAAATACAAGTTCTGAAATCAAGAGGCACTATGTAACATAGTTGTCATCTCTCCCTCGCATGTACAATGCATTCCTGTGTTACTCCGCTGGTGATGGGGCCTTTACAAGGTCCACGCTGCACATGATGGGGAAGGAGGATCAACTGCAGTGTATCTCCTTTGAAACAAGTGTGTGACAAAAACTTCAGTACAAAAATGATGTGGATAGAATTTGTACGTTACATGCGAGGAAAACCTTCGAACCTGCGTAAAAAAAAATCATGAGTCTACCACCGACTGCAAAACTGACCATCTGCTCTGATGTCCCAGCCACACAGAATGAGCGCACTGAGGGAAGCCCTTCCTTTAGAAGACGGTCAAACGCCGTTCATATTCTGCTCATAGAAATCATAGCTTTGCTGTGGAGCACCCTGAAAAATCAACGCAGACCTTTACATCCTGCTGAACTAGTCGTTGCACATGGATTCTAGCCCTCTAGCCCTCTCTGGTGGCAAGACTTTATAAGGTCAAACTCAACGGTGTAAAGTAACCTTCTTCAAAACACGGTTGAACAATAAGATTTTGGGCCTACTCCCTAAATTTCTACATTACATTTAAGTACATTTTCACATTATGTGGTGTGTAAATTTACCATGTTTATCAAAGTGGCAGCCCATACATCTTTTTAAAATCATGCACTGTAATTGGTTTTCAGTAACTGTCCAGATAACATCTAAATGGACGTGTTCTCATTAAGCCGTTTCATAAGATGAACACCAAACCAGGAGCTGATTCTACTGTTTTTCAAAACAATTTTTCGGTAAACTTTTATGCACCATCTGTACGCTTCATTAAAACCACCTCCTTGTTTCTACATTGTGCATTTTATCAGCTTTACTAACCATATAGGAGCACTTTGTAGTTCTACAGTTACAGACAGTAATCCATTTGTTGCTGTTCATACTTTGTTAGCCCCCTTTAACCTTTTCTTCAACGGTCAGGACCCCCACAGAGCAGGTGGTATTTGAGTGGTGGATCATTCTCAGCACTACAGTGATACTGACGTGGTGGTGGTGTGTTGTGCTTTCACAAGTGGATCAGACACAGCAGTGCTGCTGGAGTTCTTAAATCATTTTTGGTCGGTGGACTGTTCTCAGTCCAGCAGTGACCCTGAGGTTTTAAAAATCCCAGCAGCACTGCTGTGTCTAATCTTCTTGTACCAGCACAACACACGATCCACTACCCAAATAGTACCTGCTCTGTGGCATAAGGAAGTGGCCAGAGTATATTTAGTGTTGAAACATCTGACTGAATTATAGAAGTATTGTTTACTGTTAAACTATTGAGTCTTGACTTGAAATATGACATGTAAATATTGTAAAAAAATGTAAATATTCTGGTTAAAACATAACAAATGACACACAGACCAGATCAGTTACTAATAGGTCGCCATTACAGCACTGTGATAATGTCATATGGCTGCAGTGGAGTCAGTCCAATAAGACAATCAAAAAGTTCTCTTGAGTTATGTCACACTAGTGTTTTACTAAGTATTTTGGTTAGTTTTATACAACATATTTCAACAGTACGAGACATGTACAACTTATTAAAGCTTACATATCTTAACAGTCGTGGTTCCCTTTAAATATGTGCAAATCACAGTGAGGACAAAATTAACACTACAGTATTACTTGTAAATACAAATAATTCTTTTCAAATCATGTTTTTTAGAAAACAAATATATGAATTTTACATTTAATTAAGAATCATGTTTAAAAATATCAGTCAGTCAACATCTATATTCAGGTGCATTCTATGCATTATAGGATAGGAAGAACTACTTCTGGCATTACAGCGAACAATTAACTGCAAAATAAAGCAATAATTACACTACACCCCTGCTATTCGGCTGTAGTTCTCTCTTTGCACTCCAATAGTAATGTTACTTCCAGTCCTATGCATTTGTCCCCACACACATAAAAATGTATTAATACTATATAATATTCATACTGAATATTCATCTGCAGAGAGGACACTTGGGGTTAAGTTGCCTACACTGTTGGAACTGCATGCCTCCAGAACCAGGAAGCATGCAGAGGAGATCTCCATAGACACCTCTCACCCCGTACACCACCTGTTCCAGCTCCTTCCCTCAGGCCGGCACATCAGCCTGATGAGGATCAGGACACCCAGACTATAAAGGAGCTTCTTCCCACAAGCCGTCACTCTCTTGAACAGTTAAAATATTACACAAGAACTATATTCCAGCTGCACTTCAACATACAATGGTATATAGTATCACGTTCCACTCCATCCTCTCGAACTGCCGTCTCAAACCAGTGTTTATATTAGCATCTTACGTACCTGCCATATTACCCCACTACTCATTGATCCCTTTCTCTGCCACTATACACCCGTTAACTGCTACTTTGCACATTGTAAGGTTTACAGGTATGACTGTGTGTGTGTCTGAGTGAGTGATGGTAGGAATGCATGTTTTATTTTATTTTGTTATATTTGATTCTCTCTCTCACACACACACATATATATTTCCTTCTGTATATTGTCTTCTTTTTTTCTGTATGTTTTGTGTTGTACAGCGTACAACATCCAACGTACGGATGTCCTTGAAGTACTGCACATGTGACAAATCAGATTCTGACTCTGAAATGCAAGAAATATAAGTCTGGGCAGATTAGATATTAAATGAGAATAAACATTTATTTTTATTATTTATTTTATTGAGAAAAAAAAAAGACTTGCATAACTGAAATACATCCTACAAAATACAAGTCATCAAACTAAAAATAACCATATATCAAACTATCAAGCGCTAAGATTAGACTTTTAATAGGAAAGATACTGTTACAAGTCCATAACCTCTTCTTCCAAAGTCTTTTTGCTGTGTCCTACATATTTCTCTTGCACTCCAAGAGTTCTGGAATAAAAGGTTAAGGAAGATGTAAACATGTTTTAGCTACTCCATGGAATCTGCTTCATTTCCATGTCTCCAACCAAGGAGCATATAAGGTGCATACAAGTCAATCATTTAAAGTTCACTCAGTGAAGACAAAAGAACACAAGGGAACAAGAACATGAGAAAAAAAAAACTCATCAAGTAAGGATACGAGGTGAATTGAAAATCTGCACCCACAGCAGCAGACATCATTGCCTGGAGATTCCTTTCCTCCAAGTCACCAAAACAGTAGCCATTGGCTTTGTCAACTGCACGCAGGACTTGCATCATGCTCTCCTTATCCTGTTGAAAAAAGACATAAGTGGTTATGACTCAATTTGTCTGTTAGTCCTACGTAACTGAGGCTGTTGTTAGAGTGGAAGAGAGACAGTACTTGCCTGCACATTCAGAGGCACAAAAGACACCAGGCTGTAGTCCTGAATCACCTCAGCCAACTTCACATTCAGACCATGAAATTTCTTGAAGAACGGATCCACGGCCAGATGGTCCACCAGGTATGACAAGTCCATAACCTCAGTGTAGAAATCCAGGTTAAAAGCTATGAAGTATGACCGGGCATGAAAAACAAATTTGATGGTGCTAGCTCACAAAACAGAGGAAGAGGCTTTTTATACAGTAATGCTGGCTCTATATCCATATAGACCAGACCTGATGAGGCATGCATTAAACAATATCACAGGATATTAAATCAGCTGTCTACTCACCCAGCTTGCCATACTGCTCAATAAGGTCCATTTTAGAGAGAACGTTGACATGAGGTTGTTCCACCTGGAGCATGGTTGACAGGGAGGTGCAGAGCACAGAAATAAACTTGGCTGGATCAGCACAGTAATGGGAGTCCACCAAATGCACTGCGGTCAACTAGAAACATTTATAAGAGTTATTAAAGGATATCAATGTTGTAATTCCAACATACCAGTTAGGAGATTCGCTAGAGGAGCTTCAACGACCTGACTTTTTTACTCACCCTGAAGTTCCACTTGGACAGCTGGGCAAACATATTTCTGACTGAGCTATGATGAGTGTAAAGCTCCACTTGGCCGGGACAGTCAAAAAGGAAGTAGTAATTATGGTGCTTCTTCAGCTTACCCTCCAGCCAGTCCAAATTGGCCTCCAAATATTCCATACAGTAAATAAGACCACCGTTAGGGCCTAGTTTCAGACCCTCCATTACATCATCAAGGGTGACCAGCTCTGATATGTCCACAGCACATGTGTATGGCAGTCCCTCGTTTGCAGGGTCCAGGTTTATAACAACCACTTTGCGGCCCAGGTGGCTCAAGAACTCTTGCATTGCACGGCAATAGGTTGTTTTACCTGAACCAGGTGGCCCAATAACAACCTGCCCAAAACGCAGGGATGACTGTTCAGGTTCAGAAGTCATGCTCAAAGAAGCTCGAATGAAATCTACAAAATAAAGACTAAACACATTTTTAGGAATTAATGGGCATGGCGGGGACATTAACATACACTTAGATACACACCATGGACCCAAGTCCAGTCTGCTTTAACCCGGGCGACAGGAAAACCACGCAAGGCAGAGGTTTAGTTATTTTGCTAACGAGCAAACGAGCCGTAAGTCCGTTAAGCAGCTAATCTAACGAACGCGGAGGACTCGAGCGCAACATCTCGCCTAACTACGAGAGCAGCTTCGAACTAAAGTAACACGGCTTAAAAAACAAACGCCACCTATCACAAAATAAACTAATACTGATAAACAACAGCAGGAACTGTACAAAACATTCCGCAAGTAAAGAAAAATAAAACACAAACAAAAAAATGTGGAAAAACTACACCACCAATGTGAGTAAACGATGCTACTATCACACCCGGGTCAACATCCAACTTCGGCTTCAGAATAAAAGTCTCTTAACGGAACGAAGCGGCGGACTGAAGCGCTTGGCGAAGGTTTTTATGTTGTCAACATTTCTTATACATTTATTTTCCAGTCTGTGTTTTTCATGCAAATCCATACAGTCGCTGTCCAAAAGACTGTATCTACATTTGTATACACTGTATCAATACCTGGACCCCGCGACCTTGAGGGAGAACTCTCTCTCTCTCTTTCTCTATACACACACACACATATTTGCTCACATTGTAATGTAACCCATATATATATATATATACATACATATACATACATATATATATACATACATATATATATATATATATACACATATATATATATATATATATATATATATATATATATATATTGTATAAATAATACATATATATTATAATATATAAATTTATATAATCATATTTTGTATTTGATACCGTGAATGAAAGACTGCAAAGATTGGGCACATTGTACTTTGGGCTGTTTTCCGTCAGCCTTGGCGGTCAGATTTCTTCAGTAATCTTACCTGTAAAACATGTAACACATAATTTAACCTACTAATAAAATCACGAAAAAAAGGCATTTCTCTTTAACACTGCTTCCACATTAACCCTCTAACAACAATATGTATGAGTGTACAGTCCTAAAAAGGGCCCTCTGTTCCTGTTCTCAGGATTCAATCACACATTTTTCTTTCTATTAGTTTTAAATTGTGAGAAATTATTTTTTTAAGACATTAAGTGCAAAACATCATTATTTTTATGCATTTTTAATTGTGTGAGGAAGAATAAGCAACATGTGTTCTGTGTGTTTGAAATGATACACGTTTATTTGAAACAAAAACGTTCATCTCAATGTTCCAGTTCCCTGTTTAGTTTTAGAAGTAATTTTATTTTTTCAATTTCTCTGTCATAATAGTGTTTTTTCATGATAAAAAAGACATTTTCATTTTATTTTCTACAGCGTTAAGCCTCTCAAATTTCATTTTTCAGTAATATATTCATTCATGAGTATTTTATAAATTCAGCTAATATTTCTCAGACTGAGCCACCTGGACATAAAATGTTTTGTTTCACTGTTTGACAACAGCTGCTGACAATCTGCTGTTGAATTTTACAGTTGGTTTTCAGTAATATAATTATTTCCACATTACTGTCCTTATAGTGTTATAGTACTGGCATACTATAGAGAAGAGGTGAGACCAGAGCAAATAAGCAGAAATATGTCTTATTGTAGGATGACCACAACATTAGTCTCACAGGACAGTTCATACTGACTGTACAGTAAAATTTCTTCTTTTTAATGATTTTGATTTACTGTGTCTTAAATCTGTCTGACAGATTTTTGAGACACTTTGAGAATCAGGAGAAAAACGCTACAGGAATTAATCCCAAAGTGCAATTTGTCCACACTCTATAGTCTTAGATGGTATGCGAAGTGTCAGTTTTGACAATCTCAAGGTAATTACACAGCGAATAAGTGCAGAAGTCTTTGCATTTAGTGTTGTCTCATGCCTCATTCAGAAGGCCACACTGAATACACTGTCCAGTAAGCAAGCTTGAAACATTAAAACCATGAGATATTCAGAGTAATCAAGCAGACAGTGTAATTACTGCCAGCTGTGTATAAAAACAATAGTGTTATTGCAAAATTTCTCATAAATCAGCATTTTAAGACTTTTAATAGTTGGATGATAAGTCAACAGCAAATAAGCACAACTTCACTCGTTTTCTCTTATTACTGTATTTTACACAATATTGAAGTTCAAAATAGGCATATTTGGAAACAGATTGGATTTCTAGTGTGGACAGTCGCTGTGTATTTTTATTTATTTATTTTTTTATGGGGCGTTAGCACAGCTATATTTATTTATGTAAATTTACATATGCAATTCTCAGTGTTTAGACGCCATCTAGAGGCGTCGGAATGTAACTGCAGCGCCATTTAAGGTGGGTCGCGAAACTCGAATAAGAAGCTGGTGAATAAGAACTTGAGGTTCGGACGGAGATATTAGGCTCAGGTCCACGTTACTCTGAGACCGAGGCTGCGCCCAAAACCGCATCGCTGTGTTTACTGTTTCGCATTAAAGGTTTCTGAACTCGTGTTACCGCCTTTTTGTCTGTATGAACGGCCCCTAAAACACTAGTTTCGATTAGCGTTCCTAGAGCACAGTAATAAAAAGCTTTTTTACACAGAGAATATGCACTGATTTACATTCCTATATCTAACACGAACAAAGTAACTTATGAAAACGCCACATAATCCATTTATTTAAATGTAATATTAAACATATTACATACGTTACACACTAACCCAGTGACGCTGACAGAAATATCGCCTAAACATTTCTGTCTCTGCAGGAAGTTCTAAAGATAAGGAAATGTAAATGCACTGTTTTGGCCAAAGTCATCTTAAAATGGCTGTTTTTACCACTTAATTTCTACGTATGAAACATACGGGCAGCAAATTATACATTTTGAAACTTTAACAGTGCTCACTGCATCAGTCTTTTCTAAATAAAGTCAGGAGCATTTAGAGGATCATTTGTATTTCTACAACACTTCGCAGTTTAGAGGAGGATTGATCCCTTTTATTTCTTCTTCACACTCTTAGAGTAAGTCCTGCCTGTGTTGTCCTCCATTTGCTCAGTGGTGGTCTGGACCTGGACTACTGTAAAGCTGCTTTGTCTGATGTAAACTGAACTGAAAGAAATGCAAAAAAATAAAAAATAAAATACTCCACTACCTTTCCCAACTTCTGACATGCATTATAGACACTACAGCTGAAAATAGTTTACTATGAAGGGACATAAGGCCTCTTATTTATAACATTAATAACAGTCTTTTACTGAAAGCCTGTTTCTCTATTCCATCTCACCCTTACTTAAAACAATCCTGTAACCTCACTGATCAATTAAAAATGTCATTAATGTAATACAGAATACTACATTGAATTTGCACTAATGTGTACAGTAGTACTCCAAAAATTATTTCCACCACTTAGAGTTCTGCATTACTGAATTAATTAGCGCACAATCACCATCAACCACGCATCAACCCACTGCACCAGCACAATTCTGCAGGCACGGTGCTCAGCATGTTCAAATGAAGCAAAAACACAGTCATTACTGCTTGTATTTATTTTACAGTACAAAACGGCTAAAATGCAAACAAGATGCTGATCAGCAACCCAACATTTTCAAGCAAGAATGTCCTGTGGACCAGAATACAGTCTTACACTGTTTTAATTTTATAGGGCAATGAAGACATGAAGACATTTCACTGCTATTGAGTTGTCTTCTCACCGTGGATGGCTAAACAGAAACACCTGTAGATTTTTTCAGATCTGTCAGATCTGTGAGCTAGATTTTCTCTACAAACTAGAAACAGCTCTTCAATCATTCAAACTTAGAAAGTGACATGTAAGTGAAACACCACCTACATTGACTACATCCAGTATATATACAGTGAAAAAATCTGGATGTAACACTTTATCAACACAATGAATTATCCAAAATATATATGTAATTTAAGTCATTTGCTCTGGCACTGAGCACTTGGTTTGAAAGGACTACATTAGGCAGTGCCAGACAATACAACGTTGTCTGATATATTGTTTATGCTGTCCACCTGAGAATAAGATTTATACACAGAAAGTAGTCAGGCTGAAGCCCATCAGTGTATTTCTTAATAAACCTTGTCCACAAAAGAACTGTCATGTCTAAACCATCAATAAAGGGAAAAACAAGAAACAAACAAACAAACAAAAAACCATTAACATCTGGGTCAATCACAGCCATCCTGATGGTGTAGTCAGAACTCTTTAAGAGCCTCTTTAACATACAATAAAAGAACTTTGGTGAACACTGAGAGGCGACTACTCATCAAGGCCTTCGTCGTCGTCTTCTTCTTCTTCTTCCTTCTTGGCGTCAACCTCAGCTGTGTCAGAAAACTCATGCAGGAGGACATACTCCCGGCTGCTGAAACCGAATTTCAGCACGTCCTTCTCCTTGAGCTCATAGTAACGCTGTGGTTCTATACGCTGATTATTCAGGTAAGTTCCGTTCCCTGAACCAAGGTCAATAATGTAGGGCTTCACTCTCCTGCCCATGGTACCATCTGCTCGTGTGCACTCCACCAACCTGAAGAGGACAAGAAGAAGTTTCCTGTGTCGTTTATTTCATTTTTTCATCCTTACAACATTATATACACATACATACATACATATCACACAATTCATCTGCTCAAGCACAGCAATTAATAAAGGCCCAGGTTTTTAATAAAATAACAAAAACAAAACTACATAATAAAATATCATATATTGGCATTGGCCCATAGTAAATCCCTGTGTTCTGGTTTTGATGTTTAAGAGAAGTTAATATCTGCCCATACAGCCTTTACAGACTAGTGGACAAATCACATTTTTTGCCTGCCATTATGTTATTTTGCTGGCAGAGATCAGATACAAGTGTCTTAAGCTGGCAAAACATGTAAGCTGAAACTGCTGTTTACTGGAGCTTGTGTGCTTATAATTCTCTATGCATAATTTCCTATGGTCTTAATGCTTGACTGAGCAAAAAAATGTTAATTTATAGATTTTGGGAATCAAGTAATTATAGTCAAGTATAATACAACTAACTAAAAAAGAAAATAATGATTGCTATAAACTAGGTGTGAAAAGGACCAGAGATCCCCCAAACTCTCCTCACCTGTACTGAAACACAGCATGCTGTTTGGAACAGGAGGGGTGGTCAATAGGTATGTCAGCAATCTTCCTTTGTCTTCCAAGGAGATAAGCACTCTGTCGATGGATGTACATGACTGGAAGTGGCTCATCATTCTTGAAGGGGTACAGTCGCCACCTCCTCTTAGGGATACGAGCCTCAGGAGGCTCATTGTACTTAATAACTACCCCACGATACGTGTTTGTGTCTTCAACAAGAGCACCTGAGAGTTCAAAGTTGGGTTTCTCTTTCTCCGCATTGGGGGCAGAACTTTCTCCCTGTTCACCACCAAAAACATGTCTCTCATTTTCACTGTCTGCCTCCTGCCTAAGGCGGTTTTCTCGTCGACGCTCATTGTGTTGTTCCCTTTCATCTTGCTGTTGCTGGTGTAGACGTGCATCCCGCTCGCGGGACCTCTCTCTTCGTCGCTCCTGTCCTCTTTCACGGTCATCTTCCCTCTTCACCCGCCGCTCATCTGGCCTGTTTCCTCTTTCACGATGATCATCTTTCTCCTGAAACAGAAACCACTGATCATGATTGGAATTTGTTAAAAGGGCCCAAGTTGTACATTTTCTTTAATTTAATTAATTTTTTACACCGAGGTCTATTCATGACGGTCTTAACTGATTGTTAAATGACATTATTCTGTCTCTTTAACCCAAAAAATTAAACAGGAGTGTTTTATTTTATATCTCTCTCTCACACACACACAGACACACATTTTATATTATATATATATATATATATATATATATATATATATATATATATATATATATGTGTGTTACATTACACTCTTACTTCAGAAAGCCTTTTAATTATCCAGTTAATTCCACTGTGTCATTTCAGTCACTAAAGCAACAATAAAATGGAGTTCCAGCTTAACTTAAGTCAGCAGTCATCTTATAGTAATCTTATAGCAGCTTAAGTCATCTGTAGTAAAATTACAAGGAAGCTAGTTTTGAAGCAGGCAGGTTATTGGAGAAGAGCACAGTAAGAGTTTAAAAAATGGCACTTTTCCATCCATGATAGTTAACTATAACTCATAGAAACACTTAGTGACTTCATTACTGACAACAAATGAATCACAATAATTCTGAACAGGCGCAGTCTGAGTCACCCGGTTTATCCGAACATCAGTGCTGCGATGTGGACTTCGACTCTGCCATCCTCTGGGGGACCTGTCCCTTTCCCTTTCCCTATCCCGCTGCCGTGCCGATGACCGGTCCTTTCTTTCTGGCGACCTGCGTTTTCCTCTGTACAAGGAAAAATATCCAAAAGAAATTCATTTTCACTGTAAAATGTAGATTTAACATACCTGCCCATACACAGAAGAGCCCTGTCTGTCAGTCACAAAGACTGCTCAACACTCTACTACATTAACGTCACAGTTGATCATAATTTCTAACTCCATTTACTGAGGTCCCATAGATCTAAATGCAGATGTCACTACTTTTGAAAGCGCATTCAATGACCAAGCGTTAGTACGATATACAAGGAAAAGCAGGCTCAGGTGACTAGGAATACACAGGACATGATCAGATGGAGTCAGTAGGTCACACAAAAGGATATAGCACATAAATCCCTCACAACAGACATCTGCACATTTCTGTATTCGGTGGTGCAGAAATCATTAGCACAACATTGACTGGTCTACAGAGATGTGGAAAAGAGTGATATGGCCAGATGAGTCATTCATCATATTCTCCAGAAGTGGGTGAATGCATGTGTATTTAGTTAACTATAATTAGGATTTAGGAAATTAAATCAATTACTTAAATCACACAAAATAATAATAAAAAAACATTAATTTAGGTTTTAGTTTATTCTTTGTCCTTTCCAGAGTCAGAACACATATCTTTGATTATACTTGGAGTTATTATTATTACTATTATTATCATCATCATCCTCCTCCTCCTCCTCCTCATGTCGCCATAGCACGCTTTGCCTTCTAGTGCTTAGCTGGTTTGTATTTTGTTCTTAAAAAAGTAACGTAAGTATGTAACTAACATTAATGTTTAGAGGCCATGTGAACGTTGTTGCAGTTCTGGTTGGTTAACTGTGTTTATGAGTGTGAATAACCGTCATCCAGGTTTGGGATATACAACTGAAGGGTTTAAAGAGCCTATATCCCTCTTTACAACAGCGATTTCTCACTCTCGTAAATAAATATAAATAAACCTGCGTTATGGGCACAAACACTGAGCTGTGTAAGCTTCTTCTGTGAACAGCCCACGCTTCATCATCATCAAGTTCTTAAATGTCTATACGCCAGTTCTCATTGTATCTGTTTTCCTAAAATACGGTCACATCAGTAGTGTTAACTAAAACGAGAGAGAGAGAACGAGAGAGAGAGAGAACGAGAGAGAACGAGAGAACGAGAGAGAGAGAGAACGAGAGAGAGAGAGAGAGAGAGAGAGAGAGAGAGAGAGAGAGAGAGAGAGAGAGAGAGAGAGAGAGAGACAGTCTGTGTCGTGAGTAGTGACCCGGGCTCCGTTACTCACCGCTGCTCGTGCCTCCTCGGGCTGCTGCTGCTGTCGGAGTGGGAGCTGCTGGAGCGGCGCGCTCTCTCAGCTCTCGGAGGCCTAACCGGACTAACTTTCTCCTCTTTAATTTTGATCTTGCTGTCGCGAACAGGAGACCTTCTGTCTCGTTTCTTGGCATCCATCACTAAACCTGATTGACTGTTTCCTTCGCACTGCTATCAATTATAGTCAGAAAGTGAAAAAACTCGCACTACAGACGGACATTCTGGGGGAAAACAGCCCGCGTCCGCCTCCTGTTGGTCCATGTACGTTCACGAAATAAGCCCTGTCTAAACATGGAACGGAACTTTAGTTCCGTTAGGTGGAGAACTTCTACGCCATCTGGTGGTGACGTCCCCGTTTTGCACACCATGGCTAAAACTACACACCGCTACACATGCTACTCTTAATCAAGGCGCTGCTGCTGGTGGTGTACTACTTTAGAAGTGCTGCATATGGACTACATGTATTAAATACATGTTTTCACTCATGGCTATATTTAGCCAAAATTCCCCTCTTTCAGTGTAAAGTGGGTGGTCCTCATCTCGGGTAGAGCTAAGATAAGCAGGACCCTCACCAACCGCTCGGCTGCTGCGGCTTCTCCTACAATCATTTAATAGAACTGCCTCGCTGTCCAGCCAGAGAGGTGTGGATCGATACTTCTGATGCTGATCCTTACATGAAAACACTGTTTTCTTTAAGCATTAAACCGATAGTGAAAAATCAAAACATGATCATAGCAAATAAATGTGTCACAAAAATACTTTTCCTTCCTTGTCTGTTTTTGCTTCTTACAAACACAAGCACAAACAGCAAGAGGAGACACACGATGCTCTACAATCGGCAGATCAAGTCAGTTCCTTCCCAAACTTTGCAAGGAAGATTAATTCAACACTACATTTTAAAATGTTAGAATCACAGACATTTTCCGTGTTTTACACCGAATTCCTTGAGACTTCACTGTTGTGCCTTGCAAAGGTTACGATATTTTATCCTGGTTCTTAAGCAGCTGATTTATGTGATATACACATCTGATTTTTGAATGTTTACAGTTCTCACTTTAAGACAAACTCGGTTGTCAGGAGGTCCTTCACGGCTGGAGCGGGTCAGCTTAAGCGTTCAGCGGTTGCCATAGTAACTGTAAACACTCAGCTTGGGTGGATGATCCAGTCAGCCGATTCACTCCGACCTCCACTTTCAGATCAAGCTCACAACCGAGTGAGGCTTTAAAATCTTATACTCACATTGCGAACATGATTCTTCCTGCCGACTCTCTGCTGAAGTATGATAACCCGGTGTTGGTTAGCAAGAATACAGACAAAAAATCACCAAAGGTGAGTTAACCTAAGCTAACGTTAGCTACGATAACGGAGTGAAATAGTTAACTGGGTTAAGCTAGTGAGCTGAGCTGGGTTTGTTACACTGACATGAACT
This sequence comes from Pygocentrus nattereri, assembly GCF_015220715.1. Classification (NCBI taxonomy): domain Eukaryota; kingdom Metazoa; phylum Chordata; class Actinopteri; order Characiformes; family Serrasalmidae; genus Pygocentrus; species Pygocentrus nattereri. The sequence continues at coordinate 24,331,784 of NC_051213.1, forward strand.
GTATGCAGAAGTCGTGAGCAACATTAAAAGGCAGTGGAATCGAAAGTTGATATTGCTGTTAGACCTTATGCCTGAAGCAGGTAACTTTCTCTCTTCCACCTTCACTGAACTCAGGCTCGGCCTCTGAAAGTGAGTCCGCAGCCGCCGGCCGTGTCCGGCCCAGTGCCACCTCCACCGAAACCAAAGTCACCCTCAGCTGAGGCCCTTAAACAGCAGACTGAGGAGATACTTAATGCCATTCTCCCACCGAGGTACGGGCTCCCTCCAAAGAACCTCCAAAGTGCTCCTTTTAGGCCATATTTTAATTGTAATTACAAATCATGTTGCAGGGAATGGATGGAGAACAACCAGCGCTGGGTGCAGCAGGTGTCCAGCACCCCCTGCACACGAATGGACGTTGTTCACCTGCAGGAGCAACTGGACCTAAAACTGCAGCAGAGACAGGCCAGAGAAACGAGCATCTGCCCTATCCGCAGAGAGCTTTACTCTCAATGCTTTGGTTAGTAAACGTGTCTACTAGAACAGCCAGGTGACCTACTTGTCTGTGTTATCTGCACATAGATGCGACATTGATACTGACGCATCAGCACACCATGCAAAATGTTTTACTGAAATAAATTCAGTTGTGTTCAGAAAAAGCCACAGCCAGGAGTGAATATTATTATTATTATTATTAATGATTATTATTAATTACAAATGACAAGACATGAATGCTTCTTTGCTTACTGCATGGCAAAAGGTCAACAATCCTATTAATAAAACACAAAGGCAAGAGACAAACAAGTCATGCATTGTTTTTCCTTTAGATGAGTTAATTAGGCAGGTCACAATCAACTGTGCTGAAAGGGGGCTGCTGCTTTTACGAGTGCGAGATGAGATTCGTATGACTATCGCTGCCTATCAGACCCTGTATCAGAGCAGTGTGGCCTTTGGAATAAGGAAAGCTCTGCAGGCTGAACAAGGGAAGTCAGACATGGAGCAGAGGGTAAGCATGGCACCTGTTTTCCCAAACTCTCTCGCCATCCCTTTTTAAATAGTCCCCTGTATTTTTATTTACTTTCTAAAACCTGAAAATGCAATCGCATACTTTATAGACAGAATTATAACTGTGTTGTATTGTAAGATCAATTTACCCTCTTGTACCTGGTCAGATTTCAGACTTGGAGAACGAGAAGAGGGATCTAGAACGGCAGGTAAATGAACAGAAGGCTAAATGTGAGGCAATTGAGAGACGAGAAACTGAACGACGACAGGTTGAGGAGAAAAAGCACACAGAAGAGATCCAGTTCCTCAAACGCACCAACCAGCAACTGAAGGTATGGCCAGCAAAGGCTGTGAACTACTATGTAGACAAATAGGTGTCTTAATGTGACACCGAAATGAAAAGCTAAACTTTTTTTTTTTTTTTTAGGCCCAGCTGGAAGGAATCATTGCCCCCAAAAAATAACTGCTTCAGACTACTTACAAATGATAAAATCTGTTTTCTGCTGGCTTTCAAAATAAAATATATATATATAAAAAAAAAAAGTCAACTTCTGTCCACTTTATTGATATTTTCTCACACACTGGAGAACAGTTTCAGTGCTGCTAAACAATGAAATTTTCTGTCAACAGCATTCAGTGGTGAAACGTCCTTGGGTTTTTACGCATAAAAGATGGTGTAGCAGCTCATTACCATTATTGTTATGTGGATGGATGGTGCAAGAAATGTGCATCTGTGAAGTTATGATTCAAATCAGATGAATCAATCAAACCCTCACAGTAAATGCTCTTCATCGCTATACCTCCCCTCCTATCCCCAAGTCCCAAACTAGACAGGTCCATAGAAATGTGTGTGCTCAGGCATACGTCAGAGCAAATGGTCTTATCTCTTGACTCTTCTGCCTGTACTGCCCTCCTTGGGCATTTTCCGGTTCTTATTTTTGTTCTTCACATTGTGCGTCTCATAATAACGGACTCCGACCTTCTTCACCTTCTGCGTGCGCTCCATTCTCCTTTTCTGTGGAGAAAAAAGTACAAGATGGAGAGATAGAAGATTAATGAGAGTGATGTGCACTGAGGAAGACCAGAAGCATTCTCTCTACCCTTAGAAGACCATCAAGAGCACAGATCTATCTGCGGTGTCTAGATAGATGGATGAGATGTCTGACATCAGTAGGGGATCTGGGAGAACAACACGTACCTCTTTAGACGTGAGTTTGGTTGGCTGCGCTGACTCCTCATCTTCCTGAGCTTTTCTCTTTCTGCCAACATGCGTCACAGCTGAAGAACAAAGAGAAAATGATGAGTGTGACCATTTGCTCATTTGAAATATTAAACATTTTAGTCTCATCATCATGTGCCTGCACTGCTCCAGAAAAGGATTTGTAGGAAAGTGTGGTCCCTTCTCCTGATTTGTTTTCCTGTCAAGTGGTGGCCACATACAAGCTAGTTGTATTAATCTATTTTAATCCTGTTTCCAAACTAAAGTGGGAAAAATAGTATTACGTACCATTGAACATACTGTCACCGTCGGGACAAAACCTTTCATGGCACCTTGTGCCATTAACATCTACTCAAAATTAAGAACATACTTTCTGTCACCTGTAAAACTGCTATTTTGAAGATGCAAATTTCCTGAGAGCGACAATTTACTCCGTTACACAACTCTAAACTACTGCATGAAAATGGTGAAATATTAACAAAAATGCTTTAAAGCAGGTTTAATGAGTCTAAAAACATGCTTTTTTGTCAAATCTGAACATGTACCATTATACTTCATATGTACATTCCTGGACAGACAGGACTGCGCAAGGTGTAATGATTTAACTGCTCAGACTCACGATTCAACAGTTAATTGGCAAGTTTCTTTGGCATGTATAAGCAGGGAAATTGCCAAACTATGCTGAACTCCAGTCTTCAGTTCCCCACCCTGAAAGTATTTGAAGTATTGCCTATTATAATTGAAATCAGTGTACCTTTTGGTTGTGGTTTCTTTATGCCCTTCTGTGCCGTTTTCGTTTCACTTGAAACAAGCACCTTCTCAGAAAGTCCCTTGGGAATTCTGTAGAATACAAAAACAGAAACCTTATTACTTATAGGACACCCAACTAATTACCAAGGTTTTAGAGGTGCTGGCAGGTCTGTTTTAGCCTCATGATCTGTAGGTCAGAATAATAAAAAAAAAAAAGGCAATGACGCATAGGATACTGGAAAATACAACATAAATCAGTATATGAGGCCAGTGCTCCCGCCAGTCTGGAGGTGGAGGCCTGAGTTCACCTTACAGAACCTGAATCTGGTTTCACTGCCTCGTTAGAACAAAGGAAAGCACACACGAAGGGGAAAAAAGCACAAGAGAGAAAAATGAAGGGGCACACAGACCGGATGGCAGAAAAGCGTTTGGACTTGGCACGGTCCAGGAAATGCTTCAATTTGGCTATCTTCTCATCCAACTCTTTGTTCACCTCCCGTGCACTCTTGCCCTCTGCTTTGGCAGAAGGGCCATCTGCAAACAATTTCTTTCCATATTCTTCTTCTCCACTCTCCTCTTCTTGCTTTCCAGTCTCCTCCACATTCTCGTCCTCCTCCTCCTCCTCACTCCCATCTTTTTCATCCTCCTCCGATTCTGAAGAGTCAAGGAAGTCAGGCATGTCCACTGGCACAAGGTCCTCCTCACTGAACTCCGGGGCTACATTAATTTTGCCGAAGTTCTGTCTGACGCTGGCCAGGATCCTTTGCACCTGTTCATGTTTCTGTTTCTGCTGCAGTGAGACATCCTGTTCAGTGTCCTCTGTTGTCTCTGTGCTCTGCTGCTCTGGCCTGTCTTCACAACCGTCCTGCTCTGCTTCCACTCCAGATGCCTCCATTGGCAGCAGTGCCTTACCCTGAGAGGAAGGATAAACAACAGATACATACAGATGTGTATGCCATTTTGCACCATCTGATCCAAATCCTATGTCCTAACAGGTCAGAAGAAAATTATCATATCAATTGACATGTTATATTTAAACAACATGATGGCCATGCCCTGTATTGGTTTTAACATTTCACACCTGAGCCATTGCATTGCTTGGTACAGATCTACATCTTGGAAAGTGCTTTTGTGTTATTAAATTAAACCAGAAAGTTTCAAAAAATTAATAAATCATTCCTCTATTTTACCCCTTCATCCATCTCAAATCCAGGCGGCTTGACGAAAAAGGGGATGCGTCCCCTCTGCCAGTCATTTAGCACCATTTTGGAGACAGTGGACAAGTCAGGTTCTCCTCCCTACATAGGAAATACAGTAGCAAGATTAGTGTTATTAATCTAAACAAAAACACTGCTTTACACCCCAGTTTTTCTTTATGTACTATCATTGTGCATGACAATTGATATAGGTCAGGATCTACATAACAAAGGCTTGGAATTAGAGGGGTGTGACTAATTTTACAGGAGAGCAAAAACACATTTTAACCATACATTAGGCGTTTATTATTACCAAAAATAATCTTTAACATTAAAACTGCATTCACATTTGGATTTTGGCATGATACAGAGCTCATGAAGAGCTTTAATTTGATCTATTGTTTTGCCCAAAATGTAATTTATGACCCTCTAGTTCCAAGCCCTCAACAACTAAAAAAGCTTTTGATGCTAGTAACACTGTTTGCTTACATTTAATAACATGCTTAAACAGACTTCCCACTGCCAAACGCATTACAGGAATTCAATCTTTGACCAGGTTTTTCCTTTGTCTTAGAGTGTTAAAGGCCGAATCATGAGTAAGAAGTCGATCCTATATCAGGAGCAGCTGCTAATGCATTTCTGACATGCATTAACTTAAAGGGACACAAAGGGACCAAAAACTCAACATTTTCAGTCTGTAACAACAGGGCTGCTCTCACCAACCACATTAGGATATTTCAAAGTAAAATATTTCAGAATTTCTCAAAAAAAGATTTTTAATTCTAGTGTTATTTTTGAATATCATCATAACTGATTATGACCAATAATTAAACTGATAGAATCATTAGATTAATCCTTTAGAGTGATTCAGTCTGCAGTGCCTGTATTTTATGAAGGATAAGAGATGTAACTGTGCACTGGGTGTTCTAATTAAGCCTAAGAGAAAAGTTTCACTAGCATCACTGCTGTGCAACACGGTTCATTCTTTCCAAATGCAGATGCCTGCCACCCTTGACTAATACTGGCCAAAAACCCGCGGGAGCTACAAAAGCGCACAGGAATTATTATTTTCATTTACCTTTTACTCCATTTTTATAAACACTTATCATACTTTTCTCATTTAAATGGGAAACTTTCAGATAGTTAAAAGCAGGTTTTCATTAACAATCAGGAGTAAAAGCCCACATATTGCTGCTCAAACTGATTCCAGCCCTGCTCCGAGTTCTACTTCTTCCACTGGCAGGCTTAAGTATATCTTAAACTGGGGTTGTTTACTGAAAGCGCAGAGTAAACAAACACTGAGCTGGAACTGCACTTCAACATGCTGTGCGATCCTTCACAATCAGAAGCCAGACCTTGAGTAGTTTCCCCGTCCGGAAGGCCAGCTTTTCCAGAAAGTCCTCGGCAGAGCTCCAGGATGGGACGCGATATGTTTTCTGGATGTACTCAGCCTTCGCTCTCTCCAAAACAGCTCCAATGTGATCTTCTGGGTTGCGGATCTTCTCAACCTGGACCTAGGAGACGGGTGTGATAAATATAACACAATGTGATCTGTTGAAACCATACAGAACAGTACACCTGTGAAAGCCATGTTGAAACCGACAAACATCTTACCACTCCCTTTAACACAATGTCAGTCTCACTGTCCTCAGAGGGGTAGACAACGCCAGGGCAGTCGATAAGGAAAATTCGCCTCATCAGCGTGATGTACTGCCAAACCTTGCAAAGACAACATATATAAATATGCATTAATATATACATAGGGAACTGCGCTAAAGTCTTTTTCACTTTTTGTGCTTCCTGGACAACACGTGTTCTTGCTTGTTAAAACATTATATGTTATTAGAATGCAAATAAACATCCGTAAGTAAAAAGTAACAAGAATTTCAGTTGTTAAAAGTTTTAACAACAATTTAGCAAAAAAGATTTCTCCTTGAGGTCCCCAAATATTGAGTCCATTACCAGCACACCTGATTTTACCACAAGAAGTATTAACTGAGCCAAGTCAGGTACAAAATAACTACAGGTAATTCTGGGGCTCCTCGAGGAAAGGTTTGGAGACAGTCAAGCACACACTGAAATATATCAATTCATTACTCATTGAAAAAGCTGCTGGACAACAGCTATCTGGGGAGGTTAAGTAGCAGAACTTGAATTTCCTGTTTTATTTCAGTTCGGGGCGCTAGTGCAGTGAGAGTTATATCATACCATTGTACTTATGGAGTTGAGTGTATAGTGACTGATTTATTTATTGGCTGTAGGATTATATTCTTACTGAAAGAAACGGTCAATGGCAAAGACAAATCTGGAAAGCTGTTTTCCCCCCACACCAATTTCTGAACTGCAAATGTTAGTAATAACATGACTGCTATAACGCTGTGACTACAGCAGTCAAGTTTCTTCAATATTTTGGGAAAATAGATGTTCTCCTAAAGTCAAGGAAAACTTTGACAAAACTTTGTAATTTGGACAAAGTTTGACTGTGGGGTGGCAGAAGCACATGCATATTTGGACCCAAGACATGGTTGAGGTACTATCACATGCACTCATTCATGTATTTTCATAACAGCGAGCCTTGCCGCTTCCTTCACCAACAACTGGACCTTTTGGGGATGAATTGCACAAACATGCAGGAGAGCAAGAAACAGGGTCTTTTTAACTGCACGGTCAAAAATAACTAGCTTTTTGGACAAAGTAAAAGGGACCTCATGTTTAAGATTCTATACAATATTCTTCAAGTTTTCAAACCTAAAAAAAAAAAACAAAAAAAAAAAAAAACAAACCACATTATACCCAAGCGCATACTGAACTCGTGTGTCCGTCTTATAAGGGGGGGGGGGCATGGGCAGAGCGTAAGGCTGCTACTAGATAACTTTTTAAAATTATGTGAAGCTGTTGTCTGCATGTGAAGGTACCACAAGTACTTCTTAGTTCCGCATGAGAAGGTACCACCAACATGTCTTGGGTCTGAACGTGCATGTGCTTCTGCTGCAAGCATTCAGTTTGAATGCGCTTGTACTATGAACATATCAGTTTACATGTGCACATCCTCATTCCATAACTGCACGCTCTGCAAGCAGATCTTCATGCCACAAGGGGACATCAATAAAGACAGGGATGACACCCCATTCAATGCATGATGAATACAGCTCTGTGAAAGCTGTCTGACTTGGTCATTAATCTCTCTCTTTAAATGTTCTGTAAACCATTATGCAGTTCCATGTTTGTACAGTGAGAGGAAAAGCTCTGACAAGCTGGAATGGGGTAAACAGGCCATTTTCACACAGGAATAAATACAAGCCTGTTGCAGCCAAAACTGAACAGCTGTAAACCTAATACATCTAAAATGCTAACACGTAATAAACTGATGCTGTGTCTAACTTGTATGTAATCTTTTGATCACTAGTGTGCTCTGCAATAAACAAAGTCAAAGTTGTTTAACGTGACGTATAAGAAAAATGTTTAAATCACTTAACGTCCATGATTTGGCTAATGATGATTAATCATGCAAGTAAGCACTCCCCTTATTTTTAGAAACTCCTACCTTGGTCTCACCAGCGAGGGGCGCCACATTGCAGACCTTTTTGGAGCGCAGGGTGTTGATGATGGAGCTCTTTCCTACATTGGGGTAACCAATGAAACCCACACTGATCTGCTTCTTGTCTGTGTGTAGCTGGAGAAGAACAAGAAGATGAATTGTACTGCACTGCTTGATCATGACTACAGAGATGTTTCAGACCACATAGTGATGATAGAAGTCTGCATGGCAGCAAAAAGAAGACCATGACAGTAGGGTTAGTGTTAACCCTAACCATGAAAGAAGCTGGGTATTAAAACTGTGAGATATACAATCATTTTTAAAAAGTTTTATTTGACTAAATGAACAACAAAGATAAGGAGTAACTAATTTAAAAAAACTGGAAAGGATGCCGATAAAATGCTCAGATCACAAGCTAGATTGTGCACTGATGCTTGCTGAGGCTTAACTAAAGAAGATTTAAAATATGCTCTGATTCTGACTGGAGAGAAAAACATCCAACACAGTACAGACCAACTCAAACCTAACATAGAAAACATATATTTGCAAGAATTTCTCAATCAACATCACCAACATTGCTCTATGTTGAAATCTAAATCATAGGTTCATGTAGGACTCTACAGCTAATAGTAAAACACAAATTCCAGTAATAAAGCTGGAAGCCAATTTACAACCCCAATTCCAAATAGCACTAAATACTATCCGTTTGAACATTAAATATCTTCTCTTTGTAGTGTATTCAATTGAATAAAAGTTGAAAAGGATTTGCAAATCATTGTATTCTGTTTTTATTTGTTTTACATAATGTCTCAACTTTACTGGAATTGGGCTTGTAATCAGTGAGCACTATGCCAACTGTGTCTAATAGGTAGGTCAATTAAGTTTCTCCAAATAGTTTAGTAGGGCATTTAAGAAATGGTGCCCACAATTCAAACCGAAATAATGTGTCAGAAATAGCAAGAAACTCTTAACTGAATATCAAATATAAAAATCAACTGTGTAACATGCTGCTTTGTGAATACGGTCTAAAACTATTTACAGTTTGATCTTAGCCAGAACAGTTAAAAATAAAAATACCAAGATCTAAATACCTTAACTACCTACCCAAAAGATCAACAAAAAATAGTTACATTTGAAAACGTTCCCCTCTCTATTCATGTCTGAAGCATTTATAATAGGGGAAAACCACAGGGAAAAAAATCTGCACAATTGGATACACACCTTATGCAAGCCTCTTTAAAGTCATTATATTTCTGGATTTATACCTTCACTTGGTAACCATGAAATTTTTGTGCTGTTGTTTTCCTGAGCTTTTGAGTACCTCTGTTGTATAACTTTCAACTGAATTTATATTTTCAACCCCCCTCGCCTTTTGTGTGCTTCCAAGTCTTTGTTTACGGCTAATGTCCCAAAAATAGCCCTGAAGCAGATGTGAAGACAGAAGTGGAGCCCAGTAGCTATGAAGGTGATGGGGAAGGGAGCCAAGTTGCTCTCCAAATGTCTGCTCTGCTGCCTTTATAGACCAGATAACTGATAACAGCAATCAGTCTGATGTAACTGCAGGGTGCTTGTCTTTGTTGTGCCTCTCACTCACTGCTGTTTGCTTCAGTGGAACAAGAACAAATACATGAAACAACCCGCAAATAGTTGAAAGAGGGGTGAAATCTCACCTTTCCAAACTGCCGGAGGAGCTGAATAAGAGAGCCCTTGCCAAAGGAGTTGGTGAGGCTGGCATGAAAGGCAAGTGTAGGGTACTCCTGAGACAGCACTACAACCCAGCGTTTCTAATGAGCGAGAAAACACACACAACCAAAAACACATCCATCAATCTAATCCTGAATAAGCCCAAATGAGAATGTTTTCCTGTAAATGTACTGTTGGTGTCCAGTGATGTCTATACTGTCTCTCCCAGGGCTAGAAACAATAAGTAATCAATTAGTTGGTTCTGAAATAACGTACACTGATTCCAGTCTCCAGTTCATACCACCACAAGGAACAGAACAAAGCCCATGAGATGGCTGCAGCCATGATTCAAGCCTTGATGTCATATATATTTAGCAAAACTGTGTTTTCCTTCTGACACATGAATATTTCCCGTAGCCTTATATTTTCCCATAGTATTTCCTTAGAGGCACAAATGGCTTATTCATTCAATTGGAAGGGTCCTCAAATACTCACTGGGTATAATACAGCTGTTTTAAGGTTTTACCATCGTGTTTAACAATTTAACATGAATTTTGATAGTTTATCAGACTATAATGTTGAAGTACACTTTATGTATATTAGCACTTTGCACTAGATGTTGGAAAACTTCTGTGAGGATTTGATTGCAAAGGAGGTGCAAGCTGCATGTGCATAACTGAACACCTGTGTCAGCAATTGGCACAAAATAAAGTAGCTAAATTCATTAGTAAGAAGGAGGGTTGGGATAAGGTAACTGCCACTGTCCAATTGTTTATTAAATATTAAATAATCTCCATAGGAAAACATTGCCAATTGTATATGACAATCTAGAGCAGCCACAGATAAGCCCAAAGTCTATATGCCCAATGCCAAGTGTCATCTGGAGGACATGCTTTGGAGTGATGGCACTCCACCGAACACCTTTAGTTGGAGTCGGAGTGGTATGTGTGATCCAGAACTAATTGCCCAACAATCAGTACCTGGCCTGACTAATGCACTTGTGGTTGAATGCAATGCAATGCAATTTCAAAATCTGATATAATGCCTTACAAGAAGAGGAGCTGCAGTAATGGTAACAAGGGGGATGGGGATGCAAACTCCCTATTAATACGGATGATTTCAGAAGAAACTTTGGATGAGTAGATGTCCACAAACTTTTGGACATACAGCGTAGATATTCTTTACATGCTTTACAAAGAACACAATTTAAATCTTAATAAAATATGCATGGGTTGACTTTGAAGCTCACCGTCACCCAAGTAGGAATAAGGTCACACTTGTTGAGCACAAAGATTAGGTGCTTCCAGGGCTTTTCTTTCTTCAGGTAGGTCTCAATGTTCTGTGACCGGGTGCCCATGGGGTCTCGAGCGTCTAGCACCTGGATGATAACATCTGAAGAATCGATTACCTGCAAAGAGAAGCCACTAGTGAAACTGAAGAAACTGAGCCCCTAATGCCTTTAATCACTCATTGTTGATTTAGATTTATAAATTACATGAACAAGTGGCCATCTAATTCCTCCATGAAAGCCAAAGAATTACCTTATAAAGCTCGCCCCAGATCCTCTTCGACTGTCCTTTCTTGAAGATCTCCTCACGAGCCTCTTCCCTAAAGCAGCATGTTTACACCACAGGATTAGTTAGGTCACAGAAAACACTGAATTACGCACTACTTTGCTATGTCAGGACTGAGACCTCATGCATCTTTGCCATCTTTTGAGCTACAAGTGACATTGAATGGGGCCTTCTCACCTGACTCCACTATCTTCAGTCACCAAGTCACGGTCTTTCTCTGCACTGTAACCCTGAGCTGAAGCCTCAGCCTTCTCAGCTAGCTCTTTCAGTTCCCCCACACTCAGGTTAGGCCTTTTTCTCTGAGCCTTAGGCCCAAATGTGGTCTCAAATGTCTCTGTATCCAGAATGTGCACCTTGGAGTTCTGAAAGGCATGAAGATATTATAAATCAAACAGGATCTTATTGTAAGGTCATCGCAACCTCTCCCTCCACTGGAACAATATAAAGGTAGATTACAGAAAGGATGGAGTATGAGAAACGTGAAATGTGGGGCTTTTTTTCTCCCTTTCAGCATTCTATTTCTCCTCATCTTCATCCATCATGACCCCAGGCCTTTTCCAAAAGCTGCGCCTGACGTCTGAGCTCTATTAAGAGTTTCGAGTTGAATCGTTCTCATACTCTTCAAGGCCAGGATGGCTCAGCCAGAGGAGGCACGGCAGGGCAGCGTACTCACCAGTACAATTTATGGCCGGCTGCATTGTGTTAAAGAGTACCCTTGTATGCAATGCAAGGCAAATATTTCCTTAGTGCATGAATATTTTAAATGTATATGTACCAGGACATCTCTGCTCCATAGCCTCAGTGTACAGCATGGGGGGAAAAATCCAACTAAGCACGTGGATTTATGTTGCATGCACAGATAACACATTACATGTGGTAAAAATTAACTTTACCTCCTGCAAAGGAAAAATAGTTCTGTTAGCTAATGATATCAAGCCATTGAACTCCCGGCATTAAAAAAAAGCACAGACTAGAGGAATTTGGTGGCAGGTTTTACAGTGGTGTACCCTTTCTAGTGGCAGATCTTGCTGCAATTCAAGACCAAATTTTTAAAAAGTGGTCCCGGAAGTGTCCATGTGTTACAAGATCATGTTGGGCCCCTGAGACTATTATGCTTTATGGAAGGCCATATGATGTTTGCCTACTTTGGAACCATGGCCATGGTCAGAGGACAAAGTGTTGTAGTTTGTATGCAGGCCATGTCAATATTTTTCTTCTGAAGGTCCAAATGTTTTTAAGGGCACGATAAACTAGCTTTGCATTTTTAAAAAAGATACTGCTGGATTAATGCTCAGCCATGAAATGAAGGTAACATTTCAAAGAACAGAAAACAAAACACCACCACAACACATGAATTGCAAGAAAAACAACTTTGCCTAGCTATAAATTAGGGTCTAAGAGGTGTGGCAAACCAAAGTAGGACACATAATGACCCCAAAAACAGAAAGGAAGTCATACTGTTGTTGTAACATACAGAATGGACAAGCAATTTACAACTCTTGTCAGAATGTGTAACTTTAAAGATAAAGATTTCATTTCTCAATAAAGGCAAATGTACCAATAACCACAAATTACGTGAAACAACCTGATTTGTGGCGATCTACTACATCATACAGACCTTCAAGGGAGTAGAAAGAAAAACATGTTCAGAGAATGCCCAACTGACACTCATGCACGCACACACTCGCACACTTCTGACAGCGGGCCAGCACTGGGCCAGCACACACTGGATCCAAGCAGCTCAGGGCAGTTGGTCAGAGCTTAGAAAGACTCACCACAAATCAACACAAACATTAAAACAACAGGACATAATGTCAGATTTTTGTTCACCAGAACCCTCAGGCATACCAAATAAAAGAGTGTCATGGGTGTAAAAAGGAGAATGAAAGGGAAGCGGACATTCAGCTCACACTGCTTGAAGGGTCTTACTAACACATGGAACCGTTTAAGGGGGGAGAAAAATCCCACTGAAAGTCAACAACATTTGCTGAGGGAACACGAGGAACCAAGTAAAACGTTAAGTGTTATTTCAAGCATGTTTTACTCTCTCTGTTCTTTAGTGTTGGCAGAGACAGGATTCAGAAATACCAGAGAGAAAGGTTTCCTCTAGGTCTGCCTTGAGGGAGGGGAAATGGGTGATATAGCCCTTCACAAGGATCTCACCATAAAATATATTGATTACAACACGGTGAACATTTCCAAAATTACAATTTTTCTGCTGACGACCAATTACCATATAAATTGCCATATAAATAACTAACAATTTAATTTTCTTTTATTTTATGCTTCCTAGCTGTTAATACATAGTAGCCCCCAACTGTCAATAGATACAACTCAAGTTGCCCTCATAGCACGAGTCAAAAGTTAAAACACTCATTGTTTCCGTAAGACACATTATATGTCTCAATCGATGCATTTTGTCCTCTTTTATTTCATGTACTTGCCTTAACCTAACTGATGGAAATGTATCCAATTCACAGTCTGCTTGTTGTATTCTAAACATATGAATGTAAAGTTAAAAACTTTGAGAAATTAAAAATCAGCTTATCAGTTGTAACAGGAATGTACCAGTGCTGACGTATTTGGTACATAACATACTGCCCATGAAATACTGTCTTATTAGCATCAACAGCAAGCCTATCTCATAATACATTTGGTTACAAAATTAAATAAATGGTACATGTTTAAATAACAGCACAATTTTCAAGTTTTTAAAAAGCGTAAGACACCAGAAGAAGAGTTTTGGTATTTGTGCTCTTACATGTGCTTTTATTCCGTCATGCAGGAGGGACATGGGGAGCTTGCTCTGGCGCATCACCACTCTGTATGGATCCCTCTTCACCGCACCCATCTCTTCCTGAAACTTCTGGAGGGATGACTGCTTGATGACCCGAGTATTAGCTACATAAGTATCAGTGGAGACAAAAACAAATTACAAGAGTACCAAACAAGTTTACCTACTCTCTTTGGACCTCATGCCCACAACCAACTTGTTTGCAAATGGGTGCATACCGCACATTAATTTAACTGAAACCACAAAACCGTGGTGTCCCAACCAATCTATCTGGAAGGGTAACTCAGAAAAACAGTAGACTACAGGAACAAAAAAAATGAAGAAACAAGCCATTAGGCATGATTTAAACTAAAAAGAATCACTTTAATTTGAAATGTTTACATCTGACAAGTTGACATTTATACTGACGTCAAAAGTCACCCAAATATATGTAGGAAGCTTTATGTTAGATTGATCTCATCACTATCAGACCAAAAGCACTGCACAATTACAACTATTCCCTTACCCAACACACCTGATCCAGCTCAAGAAAGGCCCAAAATCGGTTGATAAGCTGGATAAGGGGTGCTGAAACAATGAATATTTGAAACTGTGCATTGCTGGGGGTCCCCAAAAGCAGGACTAAAAGGCACTGGTCTACAACATAATGGCAATGATTAGGTCAATCTAGCATTTTTCATGGACATTTCAGTGGTTTCTAACTTTTGACTCACCCTATATAATGTAATAGTATCAACGGTCATTTTAGTGCCAATATTACTTTAACAGTTTTGAAATACTAAATTACAAAAGTAAATTTAAAGTACAAAGGATGTTCTTTTAAAAGCTCCGACAAAATGAAGCAAATAAAGAAAATACTGCACTGGAAAGGTGGAAGATTTCAACATGCATGCGATAAAATACAATATGAGGTTTATTTCACCTTCCCCGGGCTGAACCATTTACCATGGCAGTCGAGCATGTAAACTGTGCTACTGACACAGCCCTTTTATTTTGTGCCAAGAAAATTTTATATACAAGAAAATCTGTGAATGCGGCCAGGTCTCCTAAAACCTGACAGCACCGTCAATCTCAGAGTACTTGAAATGGAACAACTGCTTTATTAACAGTGTTATGGAGGGTACAGTAATAAGCCTCACCTTTGACCTGCAGAGGCAGTACCACTTAAGGCAACTGTATCTCACTGTACGTTACTGATAGCATAGTTCATTTCTTCTTTAGACTTAAGGACCATTATAGAAACTTACCAAACCATTTGATGTTGGGTTCAACTCTAGCTACAGTCCCAGGGGCCACAGTAGACTGATACTGTAAAGGCTTGATGACTTTCCCCCGGTTATTACTGATAAAAAAAAAAAAAAGAAAATACAGTGAACAATAATTTTATGTTTTAAATTACACAAGAAAAATATCATCACTACATAGATGACAGACTATTCTACTTTCAGTGAAGGTTAAACACCATATAACTACCATCTCTGTTTTTGCCGGTACATATTCAGACGCTTGATAGTGGCACGGTCCCTCATGTTGTTCCCTCCAGTTCCTTTTACCCGATCTAGGGAAAATGAATAAGTAACACAGATGCTGTTAAAGTGGGTAAAACTAAAGAAATGAATGTGAGAGAAAGTAGGTACTACATACTTTTTCTGGAACAGGATAAGTCTACACTGAACCAGAAAGCTTACACAAGACAGTTAGAACTGACTAGCCAAAAAAAGAAAAGATCTTTTACATCTTGGTCCCATTGTACTCATGTCATACACTGTACAACGAACGCTCAGGCCAGGCCATTAGATCAAGTGTGACAGTGTTGAAGTAACTGAAGTCTTTATTAGTCACTACGCCTGAGCTGAAAAAAGGTAAACAACCCAGGGGAGTCATAGGTTAGTCTATCTGTCTGAACGCGTGAATTTAGACAAGGTAACAATCTACTGATCCTACACGGTCTGAGATCAGACTCAGCAGAGGAAATCAGACAGCAGGCTGAACTCAGAAGCTGGTCAGAGAGAGCCGTGCGCCTGGCAGCTAAGCATGCTAAACATCAAGTGCGCATGCGAACATTTTATGAATAAACAAAAAACGGCCTAATCTCCTATTATGCATCATACACAGAAATGCTTCCCCAATTTCACTTCATGTTAATGTAACCCTGGTTTCTGTGCATCTGCTTTGACTTTAGCTTTAGCGTCGTTATCTGTTTACATCCAGGCTGAGAGAGAGAGAGAGAGAGAGAAAGAGTGGAGTCTTACCGGGATTACTGCTGGAGTTGGACGGATTTATGGAACTCCTGCCCTTGAATTTCGGTTTCGTCATTCTGATTTGCGGCTGAAAACCCTCTTATTCAGTGAAAATAAAGACTAAAGCCGTGACTTTCCTCTCACCGCTGAATTACACGTGTTACTGTAAAAGTCCACACGCAACCCGGCGGAAACACGTCATCAGCCAGGCGACTGCTTTGAGAGAATGGACTGATGATCCTCTTTGGGAAGTGCTGCTTAACCTGGGAGCTCCGAGCCGAGCCTCAGCGTTTTATTAGAGCAGTTCAGTGCATTTACCGAGTCTCTTAAACACAAACGCCTTAGCAATAAAACGCTGTGTCTAATACCAGGTATATGAAGGATTTCTATAAGTTTCCCGGAAGATTGAGAGTGTCGTCATTGTAGTTTATTCTTTATTTTTATCCTTCTTCCCTGTGTTTGGTTGGTGTTGTTGAATAAATATGTCTGTAGTTCAATATGGGTGTTCTTATTTGCAAGATTATACACTTGTAAAAACACACGCAAAATACAACAGAAAGCTACCCTCCGGTCCAGATTTCTGTGAAGGCGTGAGTTTCGATTTTTGTAACTGAAAACTAAAATGTAATACAGAGTTTACCCTGAATCCCAAAATATGGGCACAGTTTCCTAAAATCATATCATAACGGGGGTTTCTACTGATCTTTTAGAATTTATGAATGAATAATGTGCTAAGATGTAAACACAGTGACTCAGGGTGATTTGATGTGAAGCTGTCTGATACTCAAGGCATTATTTTTGATGGTATGGAAAATAAAGTTTTGGCCTTTTTAAAAATGTATTTATTTCTTTCATCTGTCCATTGGAGAAATGTCCACACAGGGTTTTGTGAGGCAAAACATATTTCTATTTTTTATTTTACCACTATTTTACCAAAATCAATTTACATATAAAAACTCAGAAGACACCTGTAGGCTCAGTAATCATTTTGGATAGGAAATTAATATATTTGTGTTGTAAATATGGCAACCCCTGGTTGTCATCGCCACCACTGAAAAAGAAGAGTCAATAAATTTCACTACAGTGAAACATTTCACATGACAATACTTTGTTTACATCTCGCCAACTAAGTCGTATAGTAAGATTCAAAAATCTGTGGAATTCCCATTAACATTGTCTTAACTATGAGAACGAGGGGTCAGTGTGATGTTAATTGTACCATTTAAGAATCATCTTTTTGCCAAGTTGCTAACACTGGACTGAGGCTAGTATCAGTGCAAAGTTAAAAATTTTTAAATATAGACGTTTAATTAGTCACTCTACTAACTGTATCTGCCAACAGCAAGAATATATATTTTTTCTTCCAGTGTTGGGGCAATATAATAAAACACAGACATACAGTTCAATGAAAAAGTATTTGACCCTTTTCCTGATTTGCTCATTTACTACATATTTGTCACAGTAAAAGCTTTTACATCTTTGCAATTAATTACAAATTGTAATATTAGACAATGAAAACCTAATCAGACACAAAACACATGTTTAATTATTATTTTATTTATTTAAGGAGCAAAGATATCCAACATATGAGATATCTACTGTATGTGAGAAAATAATTGCCCCCTTAAATAACTTTTTGAATAAACCTTAAGCAGCAACAACTGCAAACCACATTCCTATCATTTGACATCAGGCTTTCACATTGTTGAGGAATTTGCGCCCTCTCTTCTTTGCAGAACTGCTTTAATTCAGATACATTGGTAGTTTTTTGAGAATTAATTGCTTGTTGAAGGCCCTGCTGCAGCATCTTTATTGGATAAAGATTCAGACAGGGCCCCTTCAAAACAATCTTTTTGTTTCTTTTCAGTTATTCAGATACTGATATGCTTTCATGTTTTGAGTCATTGTCTTGCTGCATAATCTGATTATATTTCAGATTCTGCTTGTGGACAGATGAGCAGACACCTCCTTAAGAATTCTGTGATACTGATCAGAATGCATGCTTTCTTCAATAATTAGTGAGTTGTCCAGGTCCCAAGGCAGCAAAACATCCCCACAACTTCCCACTACCACCACTGTGTTTCAATGTTGGTGTAAAATT
Organism: Pygocentrus nattereri; assembly: GCF_015220715.1. Classification (NCBI taxonomy): domain Eukaryota; kingdom Metazoa; phylum Chordata; class Actinopteri; order Characiformes; family Serrasalmidae; genus Pygocentrus; species Pygocentrus nattereri. The sequence continues at coordinate 24,349,863 of NC_051213.1, forward strand.
GTTATTGTTAAATACAAAACTTGTTTTAATAGCAGTTATAAAGGGAAGAAAGTTATACGTTGGCCTGTCCGTCAGTAGCACAGCTTAGGGCCTGGGTTTGTTTCGCTGTTGTTGTTTTTTTTTTAATGCAAATGTTAGACGAGCATTGATGTTTCTTTTTGTTTACAGTGTTTTCTGCATTACTGCTCTTCTATGAATGGTACTTTAGCCCAGTCCATTCCTTACTGTGGAGTCATGAACACTAACCTTAGTTGAAGCTAAAAGATCTGCAGTTTCTTGGATGTTCTACTGGGACATTTGGTGACTTCATTGTTGGATCATTCAATAAATTTAATAGTAAATACAAAAATGTGCTTTATTTATTTATTTTTTTTCTCCTTTTCTAATATTACATTTTGTTTACCAGTTCTAAACCCATTCACAATAATGAATTTTCTGTAACAGAGAACACCAGGGAGCGGCAAATACTTTTGACAACCCTGTATGGTGTTGAAGGCTCTTTTAGTGTGAACTAAGGATGAATGATAATTGGAATCATATCAGTGTTGGCAAATAATTCCTTAAAATGTCATTGGCATTACATAAATGATTAGATTTGAACAATATTTGATTGAATTTTCGTTGTACTCATGAAGAGGTTTAGATAACATTTACAGTTGTGTGAAAGTATGACATCATATAATAATATTTATTTATTTATTTATTAATCACCCCACAGCATCTCCATTGAACTAAGATCTGACTTGGTCATTCCAAAACTCTACATTTCTTTCCTTTGAGCCATTCCTTGCTGGATTTTTGGGAATGTTTTGGATCGTTGTCATGGTCCAGCTCCACTTCAGCTTCTGTTTTTTATCACATGATCTCACATTTTCCTCAGGCACCCTCTGATATGATAAAGAATTCATAGTGGATTCTATGGTGGAGAGATCGCCAGGCCCTGCTGCTGAAAGTGGCCCCAAACCATGACATTTCCTCCTCCATGCTTCGCAGTTGTCTTCTGTTACCATGCCCAAATAGTTAAACTTTGGATTCACCTGTCCATAGCACATTGTTCCAGAAGTCGTGGTCTGGAGAACTAGTCTTTGACTGATGTTTTTTGACAGCCAGGCTTTCCTCCTTGCAGACCTCCCATGAAAACAAACTTGTGCATTCTCTTTCTGATGGTACATGCATGTACTTTGACATCAACTGTGGTAAGAGCTGCCTGTAGGTCCCATGATGACATTTTTGGATTATTGGAGACTTCTTTACGCATATTGCAGGCTGTTCTTTGGCTATACTACTTGGACTGCCTAACCTGGCTATGTTGGCAGTTGTTTTAAATGTTCTTCACTTGTAAATTATTTTCCAGATAGTGGAATGGCTGATTTCTAATTGTTTTGAGATCTTTTTAAATCCCTTCCCAGACTCATTTGCATCTACAACCTTCTTTCTGAAGGCCTCAGAGAGCTATTTGCATCTCAACATGGTGATACTACTTACTTCAACAATCAGGAGCAAATCAATCTAAATGTCTAAGGTTTAAATAAGGCAGGCCCCTCCAAAATCCTCTCTATCGATGTTCTAATCATTTGCAGCTGATGTTATGTACCTGATTCTAATTTTAGACATTTTGTGTAAATGTACATAAAAGATGTGTAATGATGTGAAAATCATTTAAACCCTGTATTTATTAGAAAATTGTACAAAGACAACATATCACATACTGAAACTGGGAAATTGCATTGTTTTTAATATATGCCCATTTTGAATTTGATGCTAATGACATATTAACAAAAAGTTGAGACAGGAACATGTTTTGCACTGTGTTGCATCACCTCTTCTTTTAAGCGTTTGGGAACTTAGGAGATCAAGTACTGTAGTTTTGAAAGTAAAATGTTTTCCCATTCTCACCCAGTTTTGCTTGATATAGGATTTCAGCTGCTCAACAGTCTGGGGTCTCCTTTGCCATATTCCTCATTTCATTATGTGCCTATTTTATATTTTTCATTTTATAAATGTTTATCTATTGGTGTCAGCCGATATTCACATGAAAAATATTGGAGGTTGGCATCAGCCCCCAGTACCCATAATGCCAAATGGAGTTTTGTGGTTTTCCCTTTGAGATAAAAAGATAAAAATGTAATGGACCTCATTCACCAACCATTCTTAAGAAGAAATTTCTGCCTAAAAGCTACTTATGCAGTTTTCTTTAAGATTCTGACATTCACCAATGTTTTCTTATTTGGGATTTATTCTGAGGTAAGAACAGAATTTGCACACACTCAAGAGCACAAAGGTGCGAACAGTTCTGCGGTTTAAGAACATGTCATGAATCTGATGTGGACTTTTTCTTAGGGCCAAGAGCAAATTTAAGAAAACCTTCCAAAGGTATTGGTCTATGAGGCTCAGTTTTTCAATGTGTGAGGTTAGGATTAGGGTCATAGGTGAGTACTCTACTATTAATTGATGGACAATGGCCTTAATCTGTCATTGAGCAGAACATTTCTCATTAGTACCTCCAGCGGCACAAAAAGTTCTAGGCTGCTTTAACAATATTTGTGGTTTAAGTGTTTCCCAACATTCAGTTCTGGAAACTCACAGTATTGTGTTTTTGTTTAACCGGAGTCACATCATTAGCTAATTATGCTCATGATGGGTTTAATGATTCACTGATGATTTGAATTCAGTGTGCTGCATTGGGGAAAATCACAAAGCACATAACATAGCTCACCAGGACTGTGATTGGCTATCATTGTCCAGTGCAGTAGGACATATCCATATGGTATGATGTCCAAGGACCAAGAATGTAGTTCTTACTAAGGCAGGTACACATTCTAGTATTTTTGACATGATGATTCTCATGCAGATACAAATAGCAAATTGTGAAAGAACTCTTTGCTTGTGAAGTAAAATCAGTGATCTTAGGATACTTAAGATGATGTCATCACTGATAGCTTATTTAGTGATTTAGTGTGTTTTTGTCATCAAAGACTGTCAAATACAAAGTTCTGACAATATCAGACATTTTGCACAAATATGTCAGAAACTGACCACTGACACAACATGTCTGAAAGGCAAGTAGGAGTACAGCGTGGGATGACTGACAACTCATGCCATCTATAAGAAGACTAAGTCACTGATAGATTTCTCTAACAGAACGAGCAATAATTAATTAATTAATTAATTCTGTTACGGAATTAGGTAAAGATTTTGTTAGCATCATCTTCTACAGTATGTGATAGTGAGTACATTCCCTTTAAAAATCAATTTCTGTTTTTAGTATATACTGAATGACCAGCTCACAAAAGGTACGGAACAGATATGTTTGATTAAACAAACACCATGGTTCCTATACAAGACAAAACTGAATGAACTGCTGGCACCACATTGAGCATTGGGAATAGTTTATATAATTTGTAAAAGGGTTAATTTACCAACATATGAGAATGTATCAGTGCTTTAATCTGCAAGGCTGCAGAGGACCATGCAGTAAATTTATATGACCAGTTTTATTGCACAGTTTGCAGGGGGTTTTAGTCAACGTTTTGGCTAAGGGAGGAATGAAGGAATTGCTTTACTGGACCCACTGCTATATTTTACTCAGTAAAATTATTGACTTTGAATGTAAAAAAGTTAAACAAAATTAATTTCCTATCATGTTAACTCATTAAAGCATTTACATGTCAATCTTATTCTGTTAAAGTAATGCAGCCTTTTAAATACAGAAATGAGAGCAGATTGAAAATTGTGTAGTCAATGTACACTCATAGTGTTTATGTTCTCTTGGTTCCTGTTCCAAAGCTAATCAACTATAGATTTAATCTGACTTGGTCAGAATCTGATTATATTCACTAGCTGTTCTTGCTTCATTCTAAAGGACTTATAGTGAGAGAAGGATGATTTTGTCAACATCTCTACTTTTTGTTTGTTTTCGTTGTAATGCGTTTGCTGCAGGAGCTCACTCTGTTCATGTTTTCATGACACACTGAGTGTGACCTTGTTCAACAAGCTTTATGTAGTTGCCATAAGCTTTTTGGTCCATTTCAAAATAACTACTCTAAGCAGATCAGCTGCAGAGCTGATTGGAGTAATGTGTGTGTGTTCTGTTTTACTGTTAAATATCTTTTACACTAATGCATTTTTATTGACGTCAATAAATAAATAAATAAGCAAATAAATCGTTTGGTACCAGCTCATTATAACCGGTTGTAACGCCATTCCTAATGGAATTTAAACGTTGAGTAATTATATTTTCTAGTATTAGACCTGTTGTGTTGTCCTGTCATATTGCGTGAACATTGAGGACTTCAGTGTATCCAGAAGAGGGCATACATGCATAGGTCTAGTAATTACTCACTTGCATCCCGTCCAATGTATAGCGTAATGTACAACAGCAAAATTGATCCTGCTGTTTCCTGTAGAGTATTTTCTCAGGGTTGACTGTCAGTATCTTTTTGTTGGAATTTTATAAGTCTCTGTAATTTTACAAGATAATCTTCAACAATGTCATAATAATCTCAACCCGATTTGAGGTATCCTCACTTACCCACATGTTTATGAATAAGAACTGCTGTTTTCTCATCATGAACTGTTTACAATGGCAGAACATTTCCCCAGAGTCCAAGTTTATGCACAAGATCAAAACAACATTTGGAGGAATTAACTAAGTGGTACAGCGCAGGCCATTTTCAACTTACACTCAGCCTCAGTCTCCTACAGTAGAAGAGTCCAGACCATGGAATGTTCTCTGTTCACTTTCACATGGACAAGATTGAAACTGACAGCATTAGAAATGTGCCGCAAATGCACTTAAATCACAGACACAGCAGCTGCACTTTTTTGCCAAGAAAGAAGACCAAGAAATCCTTTTAAATTATTTTCAGATTGTATTTCTCCTTTTAAGATCATCTCTCTACAATACAACGTGTAGTAGTAAACAAAAAATCGCAAGCAAAAAAATAAGCTTCAAATGAAAATAAAATTGTGTTTTTCTTATAGCTACATAATCCCAAGAAAGTTTATATTTGAGTGGGAGTGCTATTGTGTATTACTTTACATTTAAAGGCTTCATGTATATGCTACGAAGTTCTCTCTCTATCTCTCTCTCTCTCTCTCTCTCTCTCTCTCTCTCTCTCTCTTCTCTCTCTCTCTCTCTCTCTCTCTCTTTTGCTTTTTAAGAACATTGAAAGTGGCATATTGTCCTAGAAGAATTGATTCTATGAAAGCCAAGTTTTATCCAGCTCATTATTAAATAGAGTTGAATATGCATAATCACTCACTCAGTTCTAAAGAGGAAAGGACTGGGCCACATTTTGGTCTCACTGAGTGACATCCTTTTCCAAAAAAGAGTAACAAGGATCCTTCCATACTACATAGTAAAATCTTAGAAAAAGCTGTTTTGACACAATTAAATGCATACCTAATAGCAAACAAGTTTTGATCAGATTTTCATTCTAACCATAGTACTGACACAGCATTGGTTTGTGCTGTGAATGACCTCAGGCTCAACACTGACGCACAAGATCCTATTATTTTGGTCTTATTTGATTTTAGTGCAGCTTTTGATACCGCTGATCACGAGACTCTTAACCACCATCTTGAATACTGGGTAGGCCTCATGGTTTCAATTAATCATTCATCAAAAAAATGTAATATTTCTTGTGGAGTGACACAAGGATCAGTTCTGGGGCTTTTGCTTTTCTCTTTGTACCTGTTACCTTTAGGTAATGTAATTAAGAAACATTAATTTTCATAGCTATGCTGATGGCACACAATTATATATTATCATTTCTTCTGATGATTAAGCCTCTGTTGACAGGTTTGCCAGGTGTGTGTCAGAGATTTCTCAGTAGATGTCACAAAATTTTGTACTTTTAAATCATGAAAAAGCTGAAATACTGATCCTTTGTACTAAACCTCAGAGAAAGCTACTTTATGAGAAACTCAGTTCTTTAGCTTCAAATACCAAACATGAAATATGAAATCTGGGTGTAATCTTAGACTTTGAGTTCTGTTTTGTCCCATGTGGAAACGCAGTCAATAAAGTATTTTATCTTTTGAGAAATATTTATAAAGTTCAGACTTTTCTATCCTGGAGTGACGCAAAGAAACTTGTTCATGCTTTTGTTATGAGCAGAGTTGATTACTGGAATGCTCTTCTTACTCGGGTCCCTAAGAAAACAGTCTATCCTTTACAACTTGTACGAAATGCGGCAGCATGCATCCTAACAAAAACAAAACAGAGAGCTCATATCACTCCAGCTTTAAAACAATTGCACTGACTGTCTGCATATTTCAGGATAGATTTTAAAGTTCTGCTACTAGTTTTTAAGGCTCTGAATGACCGTAAAAGCACCTGCTTACATCACAGAGTGTTTCTCTGTGTCACAATTGGCCTCTCCCAGTCCTGTCCACTGCTGTCCTGTTGTTTTTCAGTTGTCCATGTGCGTCTGTTTACATGTCCATGTGCTTCTTTGTTTCGGTTCCTTCCTAGTCCGGCCCCCTTGTTTTCTGACTCCGCCCGTGATTGTTCCCACCTGTTTTCCACCTGTGTCTTGTGAACTTTCGTTAGCCCTTGTATATTTAAGCCCTGTGTTTGCCCCTTGTGTTTGTTGGTCTTTGTTTGATGTATGCTTGTTTGTATGTTTGATGTAAGGTTTGTGTTCAAAGTGTTTTGTTTATTTCTGGCCTGTTTGGAGTTCTGTGTTCATTTTTGTCATGTCTGTACCTCCAGCTCTCCGTATTGGCTCTCTGACCATGGACTGTTCTGACCCTGATTTTGGATTTGCACTTAATAAATCTCGCTTGTCTCTGCACATGCGTCCGCCTCATCATCACTCTACACAGTTACAGTCTGTTTATTTTTAGCACGTGTTCTTAGATATGAAGATACTGACCTTCTACAAATACCTTCCATAAAATACAGAAAATGTGGAGTGTCCTCTTTCAGTTATTATGCTTCTAAAATGGGACTCAAGTCCAACTTAGGACATTAGACAGTCAAACCCAGTGCACACATTTAAGAAATATTTAAAAACCTATCTCTTTAACTTAGCATTTAATTAAAACTCTTTAAGCTTTATCACCTGTCTGGATAGCACTTTGTATGCTTTGTATTCTACCTGCATTCTCCACATGAAAAGTGTTATATAAATAAAAGCATGATAAGTACTTTGAATGCAGTGTCATATACACCAACTGGCCACTTTATTAAAACCATCTCCTTGTTTTTACACTCCTTCATTTTATCAGCTCCGCTTACCATACATATGCATTATGTAGTTCTGTGGTCCATATGTTTCTCTGTCCTTTTTGTTATCTCCCTTTCACCCTGTTTTTGCAGTTGCCAAGAACCAGTGCAGAACCATTATTATTTGAATGGTGGATCATTCTTAGCACTGGAACACTGACATGGTGGCATGTTAATGTGTGTTGTACAAGTGGATCAGACACAGCAGTGCTCCTTGGGTTTTTCAGACACCTCATGTCATTGCTGGACTGAGAATAGTCCCCCAATTAAAAATATCCAGCCAACAGAATCCTTTGGATAGCATCCTATGACCACTGATGAAGAACTAGAAGATGACTAAGACAAAGTGTGCAGCAACAGATGCAATAAAATGGACGGTAAGTGGGCAAAGTGTTGAAAAACTCCAGCAGCACTGCTGTTTCTGATCTACTTGTACCAGAGCAACACACACTAACACATCACCTGACCATTGCAGAATAGGGTAAAAAGGGGCTAACAAACTGGACTACAGTACTGGACTAAATGGACTACAGTCTGTAACTGTAGAACTACAAAGTGCTCCTGTTTGGTAAATGGACCTAATAAAATGGACAAAAAGTGTAGATGAAAGGAGGTAGTTTGAATGGGGTGGCGTATAAGGATTAGATTAAAATTAGGTAAACGATTAAATGACTCTTGCTCAAGCAACTACTAGAGGAGTTGTAACAGAGCCCACTTGAATGTAAAGAATACAAACGGTTAATCACATTGCACAGGTGTTCTAAACCCAAGCTATTCAAGCAAACTTGCGGAGTTTACACAGACATCCTGCATCTCTCAGAGTGGAGTAAGGTTTCCATGCTCTCGTGCAGACACCGAGTTTGGCAGAAGCCCAAACCAAATTAAAGCACTGCAATAAATAGCAGACTTAGTGAGCAATCTTAGACCAAAATAAAGGATTCAGCATGTATTAGATTTTATAGAACTACATAACAACAGTTGCAGGGAAGTCCCATGTGCTCTTGTACTTCATCCAAGAAGTTGGAGTGAGAGATACTTGAAAGATGGCTTGCTGAGACCTCCCACCCTCCCCTTCAACCCCAATGACCCAAGCGCATTACAGTGCGGGAGGGAAAGCTTGTTTGTTTCATTTTTCTTCCTGGATTGAGTAAAGGTGCAGGGTCATGACATCCCTCTTGGTACACACTTAATCTGTTTTTTGAGCTGCCAGCAACCTGCCTAGCAGCCATTTAGGAGAGAGTGATGATGGATTGAGATTACAGCCCTCTCTGGGTTTTTGTGCATGTCTGACCTTTTGGAGAAAAGATGTAGACTCCTGTGAACACAACATCAACCCAGTGGTTCCTGATTGGTCAGCAGGTTAAGGGCTCCATGAATAGCCCATCATCGGTCTTAAACTGGCAGGTCTTATTTGGCAGAAGAACATTTTTTAAGGTAACTCTACACGATTATTTTTAAACACATACATTTCTACTTTCTTGTTCTTATAGTGTACTAGGCAATATATTGTTTGAGGTATGGATAAGCTTGCTTATTTATCTGCTAAATCCTGAAGGCTATTTAGATTATGGTTCTAACATTCCACTTTCCCATCCAAAGGAAATACTGTTTTTTTTCATTGAGCCTTGTTAGCTTCTACTGCAGTGTTCACTGCTTTTATATTGTTTTTCATCTTTTTTTATTATTATTATAAACTTGTACCGGGTTCAGTAGACTTTGAGTAATGCTGGAATCATCCTGTCTTCCCACAACAAAATGACGGTATTGATGCATTTGTTGTTGGTGGCCACTTCCTCTGCATGATGTCTGTAAGATTAGTCAACAAATACATTTAAACATTTCAGGGAAAGAAACATTATGAGTTGCTGTTGGGTAAGTTCTATGAGTGTAGCTCTCTCTGTTTTTGGAATGGGTGGAGTGAGCTCATAGGTCAGATGCTGAGTTCTGTATTGAATTAGGTGCTCTATTTTGAACTGCTGTTTTAGAACTTCAGCCAGAAGGGAAAAGCTTTAGGTGAGATGACAAAAAGGGACCTAACCATCTCTTTATAACATGTTTGTGAAAGGTTTATTTAAAAATGGATGATTAAATGGAGAAAATTCAAACAATAAAATAAGAAACATGGGAAAGAAAGAAATGAGAATGTTGTTCTCTACTTCATATTTTCCAGAACTGACAGAGAAAACTGCAGTGTTCTGTTTTTCAAGCTGAGAATAAAACTGCTTTTGTCTTCTCTGAGAACTGTACATGCCACCTATTCATTTGTGTCTTTTAATGTACAGCCCCATTTCCAAAAAAATAAATAAATAAAAACAGAAACCAGGGATGTGCAAATTGTTTAAATGTGTTTTTCACTGAAAATACTACAAAGACAACATATCAAAAGTTACAACTGAGGAACATTTCTTAATTAATTAAGTTACAGGTCAGTATCATGACTGGGTATAAAAAGAACATTCCAGAGAGGCTGAGACTACCAGAAGTAAAGATGGGCAGGGGTATACTACTCTGTGGAAGACTGCATGGGCAAATTCAGCAATTCAAGAATAACATATCTCAACATAAATAGCAATGAACTTGGGGGTTTCATCATCTATGGTACATAATGTCACTGAAAGTTTCAGAGAATTCAGAGAAATCTCTGTATGCAAGACCGAAAACCAATACTGGATGGCTGTGATTTTTGGGCCTTCATGACATCACATTCTGATCATGTCACAGGCATATATATATATATATATATATATATATATATATATATATATATATATATATGTACACAGGATCCTGAAATGCCGCCACTTTTGAAATTCTTTTTGAAAATCATGGAGGCTGTGTCCTCCAGGCTAAAAAGAAGAAGGACTATCTGGCTTGTTATCAGCACAAATATAAAAGCCAGCATCCATGATGGTATGAGGTGCATTACAGTATATGGCATAGGTAACTCACAAATCTGTGAAGGCACTATGAATGCTGAACAGTATTTGCAGATTTTGGAGCCTGAACTTTTGAGCAGCTGAAATCATCAAGCAAGAATGGGAAAACATTTCACTTTCAAAACAACAGCAATTGGTCTCCTTAGTTTCCAAATACTTACAGAGTGTTGTTGAAAGAAGAGGTGATGAAACACAGTGGTAAACATGTCCCAACTTTTTTTTTTTGAAAAGTAATTCTGACCTGAAAGTCAAAATATATATTTTTCATAAAACAATAAAATATTTCAGTTTCAATATTTGATATCAATGTTTGATATGTTTTACTATTTTTTAAATTAAATATAAGTTTTAAAAGATTTGGACATAATTGCATTCTGTTTTTATTTACATTTTGCACAGCATCTCAACATTTTTGGAAAGGGAGCCTCTTTATTTATTGGGTGCACAGATCTATCTATATACATATTTTGTGGCTGGTTAAGCCTAACAGTAACATGCTCCATGAAAGTGATATAGTACTCTAGCTGTGCTTTGTTAGATAGACTTCACAGTTCTTACTGCATTAGTAGCTTTGCATTTGATGCTTGTTACAGGTGAATAAATAAGAAAATGTGGGGAGACAAACTTCACATTTAACCCATCTCAACAAAGAAAGTAGTCAATGGCTGCATCTTTTAGAGCTAATTGCAAAGCTTGCGAAACTTTGAGATATTTAGGCCAAATTCTCTTTTTATACAACAGTCTTGAGAGGAGGCTTAAGAAAATTAGTTTTTAGTTAAACCCCATGAACAAATTTTCATTTATCACATATCATAAACAATGCAATTAGGCCATTACTCTTTCACTGTTCTTCAGAGCCCTAATATGCTCTGGCAGGAATTATAAATATTTTCTTTTCGTTGAAAACATGTGAGCTGCCCCTCCATTTCTAGACAAATGCCAGATGTAGAGGATGCTACAGGCTAAAAAGGTATGCGCCTCTTTCAAATCGACAACACACCGGGGAATAATCAAAACAGGCCCAGTGTCAGATATTCCATTGCAGTGCGCAGCCACGTCAAATGGAAGTGCCTTGCCTAATAATCATATGTGTGGGTTTGTGGATAATATTTCAGCTCCGCTCATTAGTTGTGGCTCTGTTTTGAATCAGACATGGATAGCCAACATGGTGAAAGAGTGCAGACTTCAACTGGTATGACAAAACAAAAGGAGACAAATTGCTGATGGCTAGGACTTTAGTTACGCATGTAACTGTGGTTCTATGAATTCCGAATGATCACCAGAGGCAGTATAAAGCACAGGGGATACCTGTATGCCTATGCATACATTGAGAGCTCATATCAACGAAGTCTTGCAGTGACATGATGTGTGATGTGGCAAATAATATAAATGCCCTGCTTACATGAAAAACATCTTCCTTCCACATTGAATGTGATGAACCACTCTGGTTGTCAACCAGATTTCACAGTGGCAGAGTTACATGTATGACTTGCAATTTGTTTTGTTCCTACTGACAGTTTGAGCCCAGTGGATAACTAATATCAAGAAGGTCACAGGACCTTTTGTACAATCTTCTGCACGATCATCAAATGAATAGAACGCTATGTAACGTTGGCCAAGTTGTTGATTTATTCTGGTAGAATAACAAGACACTGGTCCCGGCTTTGGATGGATTTGTAGGCTACAGAAATTACCATTGCTATTTTTGTGTCAAAAGCAGACAAATAACTTTTCTATTTGATGCCTGCCAGTAGTACAGCCAACTTAATGCCTCACAATACAGACTAGGCACGAAAGAAGATGCTTAACATCCTGCTCTTACTGACAAGTAGGATGCTGAAGACTCCTCAACACATTGTTTCACCTGTTGATCTTTTACTTGTGCCTGTCTGACACCAAAATGATCAAGCCTCCATCACAGAACAGCATCTGAACAGAAAATGTATCTGTCATGGTCTGACACCTTATGGGGGCACAGGAACTGGAAGTTTTTTATGCCTCTTACTACCCCAGGGGTGGTAATACACCCTGCATGTACCTGAGGAATATTATTGGAACAAATAATCGAAAAGAAAGGTACTACTTTGAATTATATTCAAATATAGCATGTCCCAACTAAAATAAAGTTCAGAAGACCTTAAGAGGGAAGCTGTTGAAGCTTATAAGACTGGACAGGATTACAGAAGGTTTTGGGCCTCCCTCAGTCCAAAGTCAGGCGGATAGTTTTACAAATGGAAGAAATTCAGGAGAGACATCCTACCAGGATCAGTGCAAGGGCAAATAAATCCTCAAAAAAGTGTTAAAGGAGCCTAGTGCAACAGCTGAGGATATGCAGACAGTTCTTGCACTGATGTCTTAAGATGTCTTAGTTCCCATAACAAAACACTTTAAAAGAGTGGGGTTAATGTGAGGTAATCACAAAGGAAACCACTGCTCTCCAAAAACCCATCCTGGTGCTCATAACAGGCTTACTAAAGACCACATTGATTTTTCACAGGAACATTGTCTGGCGGACAAAAATTTGAAAATTTGGGTCAATGTCCACTTTACATCCATCCACCCATCCATTTTCCAAGCCGCTTCTCCGTCAGGGTCGCGGGGGGATGCTGGAGCCTATCCCAGCAGTTGTCCACTTTACAGATTTACAGAAAACTAAATACTACATATTGACCTCGAAAACCTCACCATGTCTGGAAAAACAGTAATAGTATAAAAGTATCAGCCAGGTTTGCTTCCTCAGGCTCTAGATTACAATTATTTAAAACCAATGAATTTTTATCAGGAAACTGTATAGCAGAATGGCAGGGAATTTGTCTGATCTGAAGCTCAAAAGAAGCTGGGCCATGCAACATGACAATGATCCAAAACACAGGATACACAACAGAGTAGGTCAAACAGAACAAATTACACATTTTAGAATAGCCAAGTCAGAGTCTTGTCCCCATTTCAATTTAAAGGCTGTGGCAGGTCCTTCAAACAAGGCATCTCAAAAATATAAACAAACTGGGTCCATTTTGTATTGAAGAATGGGCTGAAATACATCCTAACCAGTGTGCATGACTGATCCAATACAGAAAGCATGTGGTTGAGATTATTGCCACATTATTTGCATATGTTTTCCCACAGAGGACCTTGATTATTTAAAGATACACTAGTATAAAATATTTGTGTTTTGTACTGTCATAAACCATTCATGCAGAAATCTAGATAATTCAAAATATAATTCTAGAAAGATTTTCTCACAACTGCTACAGTTCTGAAGCCTCAGTGCCAAGCTGTTCAGGTACCAGATATCTTTCAGGTTCTTACAAGCCTCCCATTAATGGAGACTAAGCCATCAATACTTGGTGATAACCATGAGCTAGAGAAGCTTGGGGCCTGTCACAGGCTAAGGTGACATAGCATACAACGAAGTACACTCCATAATTGCCTCAGGTTGGTGAACTGATCATGAACAGGAAAACTACCAGGTATCTACAGGGTCATGCCTTCCTGGCCATAATCCCAGGTCTGTTTTAGCATTCTAGCACTTCTCTTTGCCTGATGTGAGCATAAAAAGGAAGATGCACAGACAGTAGTAAGCTCTTTCTGGCAATCCCTGCCAGCCAAAACTTGTGAGAAGGACATCTAAACCTACAGCCAAGACCAATTTCATAGTGCCCATCAAGTTAGCCACTTCATCAGACACATTAGAAGATGAGCCAGGGAACATGTCCTCAAAATGTATCATTCAGCAGAAAATAGGGCACTATACAGAGAAGGAGGAGTTTGTCTTGTTGAAGTCATGCTGCTGTAAGTGGTTGTCCTTCAAATGGTAAAGCAAACATCAGCAGGGGCAACAGAGACTTTGTGTGTTACATGTACATTAAATTGGCCATCTTAGTTTCTAAGAGGTAGTTTCTAAGCATTTTTTGCACAATCATACATGACTTAGGACCCAGAGCACTTTGATGTTATAGAGTTTGTCAGAAAAGGGACTAGATTAACACCTCCTTTAGGTGATCCAGACCAAGGCATGAAGGTCATTGTTTATGATAGTCATAAGGTTCTAATGGACATTGTGTGCAATGAGCCATAATCCCAAGGCATGGGAAATTGCCAGCATCACCTGTATTGGGAACTCCAGGCCTAACCTTTTTTTAATCTGTGGGAAAAATGTAAAATATTTTTAAAAAATTCACTGCTTTTGGGTCTTGTCTACAAAAATTTTCCAAACCCCAAATAATTGTTGTATGTATATTTTCCCCCTGAATGAGTTGAGGGACTCAAACTGTTTTTGACAGCCGTCAAAAACTAAACATTGTGCATGCCATCTTGTACACCCACTGACACTGTGAAAAAGAAGGACATGGAATGGCCAGTTGATTTCATAGCTTATAAGTATGCAACATAATACAGGCTGATGTTTTCTATAGTCAGTTAGTGCCAAAAAGAATCTTAATTCTAAAACAGTGGTTAAAGGTCAGTGTAATAACATAGTCTGCATCACCTTGTCCTTTCATTCATTAAGAATCTCAGCATATACTGCTGCATAGTAGTATATTCATTACTCCAAAAACTAAAAAGATTACGACAACTTCATTTCAACAATGTATCAATGTATGTTTTTTTTACTATGTCACACTGTAAGTGTTTTTGAGAAGTATACATAGCCTATACGGTTATATAAGGATGTCTGGTGGCTAAATATGATGTCTATTTATCCAAATGGATATTTTACATTTAGACTGACTCTAAAGGTCTTGACTTGTGATAGCTGGTAGCTGTAAAGAGGTAAAGTGAAAGAAAATTTAAGCAGTTAGATGAATTATGATGAATTGATAATTAAACCTATTACTTTGGTTACAAGAGAATAAACTTTGGAGGCAAGAAAATAAACAAGCATATTACATTGCCATGTGTTTAGCAATTGAAGGTTAATTGAAAGCTTTTTTTACAGAAGCCCATAGTATTTAAATGGATGCTAATTATGTAACTGAACTGCTCTAACAGTAAGGACAGAACAAGATCTCATAAACACAAAATAAAGAAAATAGACATAAAATTTCAACCACACATCAATATGCACTGTGGTAACTCTCTTTGGCATTAAAGAACGTTGGGCTGTTCAATTACAAAATAGAAAGGTTGGTGCTACTAGGGTGATGGTTGGTGCTTTTTTTAAAACAGTAGCAATTACACTACTACACATTGCCCTCCAGTGGTGGTGACATCTCCTGCAAATCTAAAAGTACTGAATGCTGAGGTGATGTCTATACAACATTATTCTGTATCCCCAACTTGTCCCATAATTTCAAGGCCTTTCTTCTCTCTCTACATTCTGCAGACAGGCCAAACAAGCAGCCCACTCTGCACTTTAATGCATCCTAAACCTCCTTCATAAAATGACAAATCACTGCCAGTTTAAAAATCAATTGAAAAAGCTACAATTCATGGATTGGGAAAGAGCGAGATGAGAACAAACAATGAAAAGAAAAAGAAAACAGTGCTGAAACGTCTTCTGCTAATGTGTTTTACTCTGTTTATTTTGCTCCTCCTCCTCAAATCCTTTACTTGTTTAGCTCTCTGCAGCCGCAGTTTTCACACCACATAAATCACTGCATTATCTGTTGGCAGAGGCTTGAGGTAGGGAGTAACAGAACCTTGCTCGTCAAATGCAGTGTTTATGATAGTCTACCACATGCAATCTACCGTTTAATAGAGAATAACTGCTTTCACGCTTGGGTTTTAAGGACAGGATTGAAAAAAGTGATCTCAAATTTGTTGGGAAATTATCTTGAGCTTTACATTTATTCAAATAATTTTTGGCTTTTACAGTTATACTATGTCTGCTTAGTCATATGTATGTACAAACCCAGTTCCAGAATAGTTGTGACAATGTGTGACATGTTTATAAATTCAGAAAGTAGTGATTAGTAAATCCGGTTTGATCTGTATTCAATTAAAATTGGTAAAATAGAAAATAATATTTTATTTGACCTCATTAGCATTATTTATTTATTTATTTATGTAAATATGTGCTCATTTCAATTTTGATGTCTGCAACACGTTTCAAAAATGTTGAGACAGGAAAACATACCACTGTATTACATCACCTTTTGTTTAAGTAGTGCTTAATAATTATTTAGAGACTAACGCCACAAATTAATTAAATGTTGCCATTTTTGCCTTATCCAAGTTTTAAGAGCTGCAACTGTACAGGGTCTGTATTGTTTTCTTTTGAGCTTAATAATGTGACACGTTTTCAAAACAAGACTAGCAGGCCAGCCTAGCACCTGCACTCTCTGATTACACAGCCATGCTGCTGTAAAATGGCAGAATGTGGCTTGGTGCTGTTGTCTTACATGGATGTCCCTGAAACAACCTGATAGGTTGACACAGACCACAAAACAAAACATGCATCAGTCCATTTCAAATGATGTGATGTGCATCACAGAAGCATGCTGGTTTTCAATGCAGTCTGAAGGATCAAAAATGATGGATGAAAGTTGTGGCTTTGGCCTTGCACTTTATTCACATATCTCTCTGGATTCCCTGAATCTGTTGATGTTATTTTGCACTTTAGCTAGTGAACAAAACGCAGTTGCTTGCTGAGGAACATTATACAAAAACTGTTAGATTTTTTTGCTGATGCATTTTTGACAAAGTGGCAAGCCTTGACCCATCCTTACTCATATAGTATGAGGCTATTTTGGATCCTCCTTTTCCTTGATACTCAAGCATGTCTGCATGACCTGTTTAAGATGTTTGAACATTTCACAGCGTTCCTGTAAGGGTTCAGCCTGTGTCGCCTGCTACCAGCAGAGGGCGACCGCAGCAAGGTGCCCAGTCTGCGCCGCCTGCTGCCAGCAGAGGGCGAAGGCAGCAAGGTGCCCAGTCTGCGCCGCCTGCTGCCAGCAGAGGGCGAAGGCAGCAAGGTGCCCAGTCTGCGCCGCCTGCTGCCAGCAGGGGGCGACGACGGCGAGGAACCACGGACTAATCAGGCTAACCGGACACACCTGTGGCCTTCCCTACATAAAGCTGTGCCAAACTCAGTGTTTGTCACAACTTTGTAGAGGTGTGACCATTACAGTACTTAGTACCAGACCAGACCAGACCACAGAAGGATCAGAAAAGAAAAGAAAACAAAACTGCCCCAAAACCACAAAGAGGGCTGAGAAGAGAGTAATTGCCCCCAAATTACTCAAAAAAGGAAAACAAAAAAGCAAGCCATACAAAAGGTGTTTGCTCTATGAACAAACAAGTGAAGGGAAGAATAAAGTCTACCTGTCATAATCACATCTTTTGTGTTCTCATTATCTTTTTGTTTCCCATTCTCACTCAGCCTTTGTTTGAGCACGCTGCTCGCCTTTGTTCTACGTGTCTGCCTTTTTTTTTCTCTCATCCTTGAAGAGCTTCCCCCAAGGTTGCTTCTGCATCCTGGTGGCACAGCGGTAATGTCACAGACTATCGATCTGTACAGCAATGGTTTGAACCCCGCTCGGGGAAGCTCCCCTACTTTTCTACATCTAGCACACACTCCGTTGCCCCCACCTATCTCTACTTTTACATATTTTTGCTGGGTTTCAGTTCTGCACTTTGGTCCGCCTCCCCGCTGTCCCGTAACAGTTCCTAGTGTTAAATTACCCATGTTCTAACTTTTTTGGAACACATTGCAGGCATCAGTTTCAGAAAAAAATTGATAAATTACTGATAAATTACTGCTTTCTGTTTTTGCATTTTGCAGTTGCATTTTGCCTGCGGTCCAAACTTTTTTGGAATTGGGTTTGTATACTGGTATTTTTCATATTGTGTATTATTAAAAGCTATAAGAGGGCCATTTTTAGCTTGTAAATAACTGTAACTAATAATATCTAGCATAGGAAATGGAAATTGGATCAATACATTTCTTCCAACTTTACAACTGGCCACTTATAAAGTTGTAGGTTTTCTGCTACTGCTCTTGTGACAATATTTAGATTTATTAGTAGAGACTTGTAATACCATATGAGTTTATTTAATCCAAATAGGTTTTTCATGTAAATGTTGTTTCATTTGATCTGCTAAATGTCTTAAAACATATGAGAACCATTACCAGAAATATGTACAGAAAATAACTTGGCTCTCAGTGGTCTTTTGGCAAAATCAGTAATAAAATTTGAGAAACGGTTTGTGAAAGGAAATGATTATGGTCACTATAGTTACAGGATATCAAGTCAAGCTTTTCTGGTTGTGCTCTGAGTATGAGGTTTAAGGAATTCCTCTTAGATTTAAAACTCTTGCTGTATTTCTCTAAAAAAATGTACCTAAAATCCACTCATTTGTTTCTTATGCTGCTCTGTCAAATAAAGTGAAACATACAAGGCAGGTATGCAAACTATCCTGTTGTGTTTAAAGCAATAATAAAATAATTACCTTCTGATAAGAAAAATATGTGTGGTAAGGTTTTCTCGGAAACCTAGTGCTAATCTAAAGTGAAACATGAAAAAGGTTCCTCACCCGCAATCTTGATTTCCAGAGCACTTGCTTAGAGAAGCTGGCAGAGGTAGGTCTGTCTATACCTTGGCCAAAACAAACAAGCTCTTTCCTCTTAAAAGGCAGACAATGGACTGTCATGAAATTTGGATCTCTCTGTAGTGTGTCCGTGTGTTTGGTCCATGGCATGAGAAGCTTAAGGTTGTTCGTGAGAAAGGAAAAGCTGGCAGGTCACCCAATACCGAATTGAGGCTATTAGCTTTTAAAGATGACTAAAATAACAGGCAACTTTCAGTCATTAAATAAAGATTTATAATAAACAGTTGTCTCTTGTTAACCAAAAAAACTGCCTGTTAAAAAACATATTTATTAAGTCCTTAAGTCTGAGTCAGTAGCTTGGTCTGTGCAGTGTTCTGTTTTCTTTCCCAAATGAGCCTGATTCTGAAACATATCAAAGCTTTCAGTGCAATCCTTGTGCAGGAGCCCAAACGTAGCTTAAATGTTTGAATGAGTAGAGTGCTCTGACTCCAGGGTTTATCAGCTGCCCTTTTACTTAGATAGGGACAACAGAGCAGACCATTTTTGCTCTTGATGATGTTATTGACACAGACTTCTGTTCTCCATGTGCTATCTAGACTGCAGGCCATGACGTGAACCCGTCACTCCAGAGGACCCTGCTCAGAGAAGATCAAAAGAGGCCACACACTACAACATGTTTTTCAGGTGACAGCACCAATGGAGAAGTATACTTTATTTTGTTTGCTCAATTTATACAACGGATGGAGGACAGTGGGGTTTTTATTTACCTTATCGTTGACTAACTTGAGATGATCACTGTCTGCTGTACTGGGCTAAAGGGGAATCTGTATAATAAAATGGTTAAGATGCAAACAAAGTCATTTAGAGTGTTTTGATGTGAAATGTGCCAAACTCACCCACTCATAATTGTTAACAGAGGTTGTGGAAACAGTTGCCTGTTCTGTTTAATGTCTCTAAAATCTACCTCACAGAATGCTGTTACAATAAGTGTTGAATATGAATATGTTGTCTGGTGCCTAATACATGGGTTTATGAAAGTATGAAGTAACTTTTAATCCGTATGTCATATGTCAGGGAGAAATTATGAATGTTGTGAATGTAGCTGTGGTTATACAAGCAGTGGATGACTGCCAGGGTCAGTACTTACTGAGGGGATATTTACTGAGTAGATGTCTTGAGCCCAAGTCATCATAAGGGGCACATGAGACACAGCCTGTGACATGGGACAGAACAGCAAATGTCAGAACCGATGATGATACCACTTTGACACTACAGAATCAAAAACAATGCAGGGTCTAGACCATATGGCTCCTGCACGTATGTCAATGATAGGAACCCCTTACAAGGTAGCCCAGGGTGTGGATGCTCTCCTGATGGAATGGTCAGTGGCAAGTGCAGGCATTGGACAGTTAGCAACTGTGTAAACCAGTTCAATCAGCTCCACTGTTTTCTTTCTTCCTCACCTTTGCAGTAGCACAGATTTAGCACTTTAATGCCCTGACAGGACATAAGAGCTGTCTCCTGGGGTCTGCCTGGTCATTGAATGCCACCTGGACTAGTCAATAAACTCAGAACTGAACTTTTCTGCCCATTCAGTAAGCATTGCCCCTGGTGGTCAGGAGATACTAAACATAACTTGTATTCATGCCTACACATATTTACGCCAAATGAATTTTTTTATACAATGCTACTAAAACACCACTTACAATGAGGCCCCTAGTTTCTTCACCATCATAGTAAAGAAATCAGTGTCTCTACAGTACACCATTTCACATCGCTTCATAGCATTTCACATTGAAACGCTTGAAACACTGTGAACAAATCTTTCTTTCATTGGAATGATGTCTTCTGAGAATGTAAGTGAATTCTCATCATATGTTCGTCAGTATAATCTTGTAGATGTAAATATTGAATAACGTTATGATATTAAACTGTAAAGAGGTGTAACATGGTCCAAAAAACAAACAAACAAACAAAAAAACGGCAAACTCTGTTCTGACGCCTCTGAATATAAAATTATGGACGACATACTTAAGTATGTTTTCCTCCTGATTCAGTAAAGCTATCTTTTCAGTTTTATGAACAAAATGTACATTGTGCAGTTCCAGCTAAGTCCTTAATCAAATCTTTGTTGTGTCACGTGACCATTCATCACCCTTCACCCTCTGGTTTTAGATATTGCTAGAAAAGTATTAACACCATTCAAGTGCACTGCACTTCTAGACACAGCTCTGTTTAGTTCTGCTGTTATGATGGGTACACAAAGAGACCCTTTTCAACTATGTGTGAAATAAAGTGCAAGCTACTGTTGGCTTCTGCGCACAGTCCTGAGCCATCATCTGCTGTGTGTTTCAACCCAGTCTCAGCAGTAACAAGTCTTAATATCTGACCTGAACTGACCTCAGTTAAAAGAGTCCAGTGAAGTCTCTTTTAATAGCTGTCCTGCACAGTGCCTGGGGATGTGTTTACTTAGCGCTGTCACGGTCCTTTGAATCAAGATGCTGCTGCTCTAGCTTCATTTAATGACCTTGGCCAAAGTGATCATAAAATGAGTAAGTCAACCCTCAGCCTCAATCCCGTTTACCATCTGCACTCTTCTGTCATCCTGCACTCTTCCTCTTTTCTTCCTTCCACTGACTCTTCTCACAGCTGATCAAACAAGAACATTTATCATGGATGCTGGAGCAGGACATTTCATCACGACTCTGCAATGTGTATTCTCTTCTTACACTCTGTCATCTAGATTTGTACAAGACGGATTTCAAGTTTTCAGACCTGGAAAGAGCATCAGGACTATTTTACGAGTCTTTGTTCAAGCACACATACAGCATACAGCAAGTCAGAGATATACATACACAGTAAAGCTATATATGGAGCAGACAGAACTCCTCTGTACAGTGAGTCAAAAAAGGAGAAAATATAAACAAATAACTTTTGCGCTTTTGCTACAATGCAGTTCATATATAATTGTAATTCATATACGTAATTCAAGTATAATTCAAATATAATGGTTTGACGAAGAGAGCACAGAAGAACCTTTTTAGGGTCCTGAGTTAAGGTTGGCAAGAGATGGAACATGTAATGTCAAAATATCAAATGTCATATCTTAAACAACTTCCTGACTTGCAGCTATTGAGCACTAATTGTGTCCACAAACATGCACATGCAAAAACAACCATTTATGTCAGACTTGACTGAGTTTGTTAAACGACAAAAATTGAAATACTACAAATACAATATGATATAAATTCTGTCAGGAGAAGACAAGATCTGATTGGCCTCAACAAATTTGGATCATGACTGCAGCTTTTAAAGCATAAAATCTATGCTTCACATCTACATATTTACAAGGTCAGGAATCAATTAAAACAATAATGCATGATGGTGATCACCATTTAAAAATAAATGCTGCAAATAGTTAATTCAACATATAAAGTACTTATCGCATGTAATAACACAGAGAACCGAGACGAAAAACTCCAACATCCTTTCCTGCCATGTGCTGCAAATTGAGTGTGATCTAAAGGACTATGAGCAAAGAGGGAAAACGCATTCCAGAGGAATGAATTAACATTAAACTGCTAATGAGAGTAAGAGAGCATTCAATGAGAACTAATGTGTCTCATTTTCCTATTATTTGGTTGTGCAGTCATCTGGGCTGATTATTATTATATTATTATTACATTAATGAATTTGTCTAATTATTGTTTAAATGCTATGTTTTTATACATGTGGATATTTGAAACTGAAAAGATGTGGAGATGCATTTTTACACAAACTATTTTTTGGATATTTTGGTGAGCATTAAATTTTAGTTTTGGTTAGCAATGTTTGCCTCATAGCTCCAGTTCTAAACTAAAGAAGCAAAAAAAAATTGGATACCAAGCATGTCTAGGCTGACCAACTACATCTGGGATGAAATACTGGGTAAATTTGATTTTTTAAAAACCAAACTATTCCTTTTAGCAATAATAATTATTTAATAATTTACTACATAATTTACTAAGTAAAATCATGGGCTGATATAAGCAGAAAATGCTGGATTAGATATCAGATAAAATCAAATAAAAAATAATTCATTTAATCTGTTACTGTAACAAATCTAACCACGTGCCATCTCTACCCTTCCTAGAATCCTAATGCTTATTTATTCAGTAATTGCATGCATAGCAGTGCAAGCTGTTACTGTCTCATTCATAGTTAATCACTTGTAGCTCCTGGCTATTTAATTGGTAAAAAATTTATAAAAAAATGTTACTAGGAAAAAATAGGATGTACAAATGTACAACATTTTATATATATATATATGTATATATATAAATAGGTCATATTACACATATATATATATACATACATACACACACACACATATATATATATATAATATGATTAGCTCTTTATTATAACTTTAAATGTGTTCCTTAGAACTTACCCAAAGCTATTAGAAAATGTTCAGTCCAGAGGCAGCAGTAACATTCTCAGCCAACCACAATATTTCTTTAGATGCAAGCACCAGGACCTGTAAATTAGAGTGAGGTCCCCCCATGCTTCCTTGTGATGAATGACCCCTGCCGAATAATGGTGTTTTCTAACTGGGCACGCATCTACACCAGCATCGGCACAGCCAAGCCTGTCTTGCAGTACTTCCCTCCATAAATTCAGTCCCTTTAGGTGTAACTGAGGTCATTCTGCCTTGGTCTGCTCAAGCACTTTCTGTGTGAAGCACACAGGACGGCACTTAACAAGCCCAACAGCAGAAATAAAGAAGGTTAAAAAAGAATGAAGGATTGACCTCAACTAAACTTTATGCAGAATATGCAGCTCCTTTGTCATATTTGTACAGAGAGAATTTGTCATGACTCACTTAATGTTTCACAGGTCACACTCCTGTGCGTGTTCAAGACAACAGGGGTCTTATCTCACACAGCAACCTCACAAAACCACTTGGAACAGAACACTTAGCAACTCTGGTATTCATTAGTCTTGTCTGTATTTCACTTTGTCTAGTCTCAATATGAAGTTCATGCCAACATTTGTACCACTAGAAATTGTCCCGATACTTTGTGGTCAAACAAATGCTGTACGAAACATTTTTTTATATGCTTTTTATAAAGTTTATCTACAAATCCCACAAAATTACGGAGGAACAATTTGACATCAGCAATATAATCTGTCCACAATAAACAGCTTCATGAAATCCATGCCATACCAAGTATAGATGGGAGAAAATTTCATATTCAGACAGTCTTGAAGACTGAATCAGGCCTGATCAAAGGTTCCGCCTCTGTGAACATATAAATAAAGAATAAAGAATTAATGCAAAACAATTTCAGTTGATCTGACAACTGGTGGACAGCACTACACTGTGCAGCTTTATGGCTGTTCTGGAGAATCCTCATCCTCAGATCACCCTGACAGTACTTTTGGAAATTGGTTTTAAATGAGTGATTCTGCATTGAGCACTTATTCAATACATATAGTAGAGAAGGGTCAAAACCTTTTGCTTTTTTCTTAATAATTCTTAATAAACTAAATAAATGTGTCTGAGCAACAGTAATATATTTAAATACAATAAAAACTTCTAACTGTTTATGCACATTTCAACCAAACAACAAAACATTTGCTCAAGGGTCTTGTAAATGAATGCAAACACAAAGAAAGAAATCTTTTATTTCTTTAAAATGATATATTGTAAAAAAGTTTTAGAGGAAAAAAGTTACTTTTACAGTATGAACAGAGTCTTCAGGATGAATGTCTAGGAATCTTTCTCTGACTCCATGGTAATCCATCCTCTGTAGTATTCCATGCTTATTGGCATTGTTTTTACCCTCTTCATCAGGGCTGCCTCTAGTGCGGCCTGCAGGTCCAAAGTTGGCCCATGAGGATGTTTCCTTTGGCCCATCAGCATGTTACTCTAAACCCATCTCTTCACGCAGAGAACAAAGATGTTTTAATTCTATATTTATCTTATTAAATTCCTACATTTATTTTATGATTGTATTTTGAAGTATTTGTCTATAATGTATTGAACAGTATGATCATATGAAATACATTTTTAAAAACTCTTCTTTCTTTGTTTCTACATCGTTTTGTCTTTTTGACACCACAAACAAACTTTGGCCCCAAAAATGTTTTGTGCTTTTAAAAACTAAAACAAAGTGTGATACTATGTTTGCAGCATCAATTTCAACATAACCAAACAAATTCTAAATGTTTACTGTCACAGTAAGTATATATGTTTGATTAGCTATGTCTAACGAGAGCTTAATTTCAGGTGGGATTAATGTAATTTGCTACTACACAACTGGCAGGTTCGTAAAACATCCAATTATCAGAGACAAGAACCTGAGTGCTGGACACATCTGTGTGTTTAAAAGCTATCTTGGCAAACGTGAGCTAAGGATAAAAAGAGAAGCCAAAAAAGATCCAGCTTATGAGATGGGACAGAGGCACAGCCAACATTTGTATATAAAGACAGAGTCAATGTGTCATTCATGGTTCATTGTTTAAAATATCGAGGCTGCTGCTTTGTGCTTTCTTTATTGTAGAAAAAGAAGAAACCTTTCTTTGCAGAACAATCAAGAACACTATGGAAAGCAGGGGTTCTCTACCTTCTGTGCTTATAGAATCATGCCTGAGAATCATGGATCATCTCCTCATAGAACTGAGGTAAGA
The DNA here is from genome assembly GCF_015220715.1 of Pygocentrus nattereri. Classification (NCBI taxonomy): domain Eukaryota; kingdom Metazoa; phylum Chordata; class Actinopteri; order Characiformes; family Serrasalmidae; genus Pygocentrus; species Pygocentrus nattereri. The sequence continues at coordinate 24,375,201 of NC_051213.1, forward strand.
AGAAGTGCTCGTTTTCTTAATTTCATTAATTCTAAGGGCTTTTGAGGAGCATTTTGAAACCTGTTTGGTGATTGTAGGGTTTCTGGGAAAGTAAATGTCTATATGTGGCAATAGAAACGGAGAGAGAGATACCTTGTCACACAATCTCAGTTGAAAAGACCAAATTGCATGAAAAATGAAAACACTTTAGCTAAAGTAATTAAAAGAGGGTCAGTGGCATGTCCCAACCACTGCAGCTTTTTTTTTTAAAGACTAAATTCTATTACTTCAGTTATATACAATTCCAGAAAAATATTTCTTTACACAACTCCTTGACCCAGATAAACTTTTACTGTTTAAAATTCTAACATCAGAAAAAATGTTGCTGATTCAGCTGAAAAAGTGAATCACACCAAGCCTATTCCATGAGAACAGGGTTGAGAACCTTTGATATACACGATAGCCTGTGAATAATAAGAAATATACCAGAGAGGTTGGGAAATATTTGTAAGCAAATCGTTGTAGATCAGTGCTGCTCTTACACCAGTTTGCCTTTCACGGTAAAAAAGAAGACAAAAAATGTTCGTCAGTTCAATCTAAAACAATGGCTTCATGTGGTAACGAGCAATTTATTTGGTGTTTTTCAGCTCAAATAAATACTTTGCATAAAACAACACAAAGCAAAATGTTAGCTTAGTTGAACAAAAGCAACACAAATTCTAACCTCAAAAACACTTCAAATCAACTTGTACCCTGTTTCACTGTCTAAAGTTTACTCTGTGTACGCTGATGGCATAGAAGACTGCAGGAAAATAGTTTGTATATCCCTGTGCTACAGTACCAGCTGTTTTTCGTGTCTGTGAATTGGAATCTTATTAAACATGAGCCTAGAATGCATTTTCAAATGGAACAGTTTGAGGTTTTAGTCAGTGAAGATCTATGCATTTTGGTATGCTCTGGTTTGCACTGTCACTGCTGGTTTCCCACAACCATGTATAGTCTTACGCAATCTTCTTCCAATACAATGAAAAGCATTACATTCAAGAAGATATGCTCATTTAAATAGGTAAAACACACTTAATACATATTATTTATCTTATATAATGTCAGTTCTCAAAAGAATGTAATTACTATACATGATTCATTAAATAATCCCATGCTGATAAAAATAACATTCCAATAAAGTAACACAGACAAAAAAATTGATTTGTCTGATAAAGAACTTTTGCCCTTGATGGAAACAATTAAACTATAATGTCTTGTACAGGTTACAAGATGTCATCATTGGAAATGGTCTTGAATACAAAATATGCCCCAAAGTATCCATTCATTCCTTTTACTCAGTGAAATCAGCTACTTTCTGGTGCACTCATTACCAACACAGGTGTTCAATTGTGCACAAACAGCTTGCATCTCTGTAGAAAAGCACTGCCAATTAAATAACACTTGAGCCTTAGATCACTATACCCACTGAGCTATGGAGCAGTGGAACTGGTTTTCTGGAGTGATGGAACACCCTTTCACACCTTTGGGATAAGTTGGAGTGGTGTTTCTGATCCAGAGCTAACCATCTGACATCAGTACCTGACCTCACTAATGTTTTTGTGGATGAACGCTATAAAATCCTCACAGCAATGTTCCAATGTTCCATTACACACTTCTGTAAGCTAAGAATAGCTCAGCTAGTTTGCGCTGTAGTTACAGAATAATAAGACTTAATGTGTAATAAGCATGGGATTTTAAGGGGTTAAAGGAGCCCTTATTGCTATATTTGTAATAAAAAAGATAGATACAAAATGTTAAGAGATAATTAAGGCATTTATCATTAATGCTTATTTCTCTTATAACAGTCTGTGTTAAATGCACCATAAATCAGTGCCTACCCTGTTTTGAGGCTACTGTTTCTGGTTTAATCTTCACAACCAAGGACGTCATTACCATATTTCAGGTCCTTTTAGCCAAGTAATAAAATGTTTAGTGCTAGCAGAGTCCTGTTGGAACAATCAAAGATGAACTCAGTGTTTGGACTGAGAGTAACTTGCCAAGAGATGAACTCACACTTAAACTCCCAGCGTTGACTGAGTTATGTCTAGGTGAGTATATGTGTGAGTGTGAATTGCAGGAAAAGGCAATAAATATGTTTTTTGTTGTTTTTTTTTTTGCTCAGTTGGAATTTAGATAGTTAAATGTGCTGATCTGCTTTATTAAACAAGTGCTGAAATAATGTGTTTAGGGCTAGATTTGTGGAGGGATCATATCCATGCAGAGTCTAGCTGGTGAAAAAAGAGTATAGAAATGAGAACTTGAGAATTCTGTAATGTCAAAGCTCTGAAATGGAGCATATATCTAACCTTAGCTTGCCTGATGTTACTTACTTTGGAAAGGTAAAATGATCCTGCTGTAGGTAAGGAACTCATTTTAATGAGATTCACTATAGTGTAAATCTGTTGCTGATAAAGCTGATAGACACCACATGTAACTTCAACTAACTTTATGCTGCTTTTTTCTCTGCCTAACTCACACTTAACGTGTTGAAAGGTATATTTATTGGAGCAAGACTGTGAGAGTTGTTTCACATGGTTTCAATTCATCAGCCAGATTTTACATCTGTTCCTGGTTCAGACAGACAATGAAAAAGGCCTCACTTACAAAAAAATGTTTATTTTGTATGAACTTTTCAGCAATGTGGCCAATCCTAATATGTTGTAATGCATGTCCATTTGCTGGGTATGTTATGTGGGGACACCTGTAGCATCTTTAAAGTTCACAAAAGTTCACAAAGATCTAAAATAACTTGGAGAGGAAGTTGATCTGCTATATTTTAGCAGTAGTAATGTTTTGTTCAAATACATAACACTGCTTAACAATAAAAAAATCACACTCACCCAAGTGCCGCGGATCTTCTCTGGTAACATGTCTAAATATTTGCATCTTTCTGGTATACTTGAAGCTTTTTCAGTTCACTCGGTATCTATTTCTCTTAGAGGTTCATTTCTGATGTTGGTCTTGATGAAGTTCTATAAAGAAATATACTCGGTTTCAGCAGTGTTGTGGAGCGAAGCCTGAATGCACATAGAAGTTAAACAGTGGAAAGTGTGGTTTTCAGCTGAGAGATGTAACAAGAAAAAAAGCACCATTTCTGGTCAGGGACCAGGTTTTGGTTTATGTGTATAAAAACCATGATTTGGTATGTAGGCCACTTTCATTTAGAGTTTGTATGAAAAACTCTGCAGCGTCACGAGAGCTTGCTGAATCAGCTTCATAAAAGGATGCTTGGCTTGATCACAGCATGTGGAGCAGATTCATTTGGACATCTTCACATCTTGACAGCACAACATTTTTCATCTTGATCATTGATCTTTCAGTTTCATGTGCGAGAAACTTTAGCTATGACACACCAGCTTTCTCATAGCAGGTCAGTGTGCCAGCGAACAAAAAAGAATGTGAAGGTCAAATGAATATTTTAAGTTCTCTCTCCATTAACTGCATGCAGTTTATCTATGTTGAAAAAAAAATGTCATTATTTTAATTGCTATCCTCAGTCTTTAAATTCAGAGTTTGGTTTATGTGTTTCCGACTGTTGAATCTATTAGTCTTTCTGCAGTTATTAGTTAAAAGTACACAGGAAATTAAGAACAGCCGTTATCATTGTTTTCTGTGTACACCAAAATTTTCTTGCACCAAGAAAATGCATGTGATATGCATTATCATTGGCAGTCAAACTCTTTGTCATAAAAAGCAGTAGGACAATTGACAAGTTCTTTGTCATACTCGTATCATGGTAGGCCTACAGCTTTTCAGCCTAATACAAAGACAATATACTGAGAATAAATAATGTGATGTCCAACTTTTCATTTACCCTAAATACCAAGGACAGGAATGCAAAAGAAGAGGAAACAATTCTTCTAAATTATAAGAAACATTAACTCAGAGATGTAGATCAGGTTGTAGTTTGGAAGGCACATGCAGCACCTCAATTTTTTCATTATAATGTCTAATTTATTCATGTCTGTCTACTGACTGTGTTACACCCTCAAGACTAGCACCACAGCTACTGTGAATCTGTTTTATGTACTCAGAGCATAAGCACAGCTGTTGAAAAACAGATTTAGTCAATACACTGCAGTAAATCACTTGTAGTCCTCTAGTGTAGGTGGCATTCTTTCATGTCAAACCCTACAAGTGAAGTGGAAAGTAGTAAGCAAGGCTTTTGGAAAGATTTTCTCTCACTAAGAAGAACTTGCTAAGAATGAGAAAACTTTTGCTTTTAGGTACAATTTCCTTACGTCTTCATGAGAGGCAGTCTTTTGATCGTAACTTTTGCATAATCACTTTGAAAAATGAAATGAAAGTTATCAAGGCAAGAACGCAACACACAATAACACATTTCAAATTGCAAATCTGTGGTATACAGAAGACAAGAAAGGTCTCAATTATTTATTTTGCATACACTATATTGCCAAAAGTATTTGCTCGTCTGCCTTCACATGCATATGTACTTGAGTGACATCCCATTCTTAATCCATAGGGTTTAATATGATGTCGGCCAACCCTCTGCAGCTATAACAGCTTCAACTCTTCTGGGAAGGCTTTCCACAAGTTTTAGGAGTGTTGAGGTCAGAACTCTGTGCAGGCCAGTCAAGTTCTTCCACACCAAACTCACTCATCCATGTCTTTATGGACCTTGCTTTTTGGACCTTGTACACTGGTGCTCAGTCATGTTGGAACAGGAAGGGTCCGTCCCCAAACTGTTTCTACAAAGTTGGGAGCATGAAATTGTCCAAAATCTCTTGGTCTGCTGAAGCATTAACAGTTCCTTTCACTGAAACTAATGGGCTGAGCCCAACTCCTGAAAAACCCTACACCATAATCCTCCCTCCACCAAACTTTACACTTGGCACAATACAATTAGATAAGTACCGTTCTCCTGGCAATCGCCAAACCCAGACTCGTCCTCAGATTGCCAGATGGAGAAGCGTGATTTGTTACTCCAGAGAACACGTCTCCCCTGCTCTAGAGTCCAGTGGTGGTGCTTTACACCAATGCATTCAACGCTTTGTATTGGGCTTGGTGATGTAAGGCATGGATGCAGCTGCTCAGCTATGGAAATCCATTCTATGACACTCCCTATTCCACTGTTCTGGAGCTAATCTGAAGGCCACATGAAATTTGGAGGTCTGTAGTGATTGACTCTGCAGAAAGTTGACGACCTCTGCGCACTATACGCCTCAACATCTGCTGAACATGCTCTGTCATTCCTGTCATTCCCAGTCGCTTCCACTTTGTTATAATACCACTGACAGTTGACTATGGAGTATTTGGTAGTGAGGAAATTTCATGACTGGACTTGTTGCACAGGTGGCTTTCTATCATGGTACCATGCTGGAATTCACTGAGCTCCTGAGAGCGACCCATTCTTTCACTAATGTTCGTAGAAGCAGTCTGCAGGCCTAGGTGCTTGGAAGTGATTGGAACAGCTGAATTTAATGATTTGGGTGGGTGACTGAATACTTTTGGCAATATAATGTATTTCTAAACAATCCAGTTTAATTTTCTGCTGTTTCTAGATCTTCAAGAATAGGAATGTGCTGCTTATTCAGCATTAACAAATGCAGCTTTAAAAATCCATAATTGTTATTTTAAAGGTGGATGCTGTGCAAAATAAAAAAATACCCTATGGAGAGTTTCTCCTCATGAAAACAATGTTTTCTTCTCAAAAATGTTCAGTGTTCATAATTAACTATCAACAACTTCCTAATGCCTTGCTTAGGAGCCAGACTTCAGGTCTGTTCATCCGTTTCAATAAAATGTTATTTATACAGGGTTTTTTACAGACAGACATGGTCACAAAACTGAATGTTTTACAGAAATGTAGGCAAGCCCAGAGTAACAGTAGCAGAAGAGCTTCTTAAGAACATGAGGAAGAACTGCTGAGCAGAACCAAGAGTAGAACCCAGCCTCCTGTGGCAGTAGATATACAATACAAACAGCTCAAGTTTACAACCAAGATTAAGCAGAGGAACTTGGACTGAACAGAGGAAAGATGTGTGAGATAAGCCTATGACTAATGATTAAAGTCTGTCAGAAAAGAAAAAAACTACAAAAAAAGATCTGTACAGTACAAATACTGACTGTGTTGGACATGAGCAAGATCATAGATATGAGAGTATGACAAGTAAGGAGTTTGTGTGGCAGAATTACAACTAAAATTCTAAGTAGCAGTATTTTTCTGTAGCCAGTGCACCATCTGAGGGTACAAGTCCAGGAAGAAGGATTGGGAGTTTTATGCTTTTGGTCAGTTGGGTAAGACAGTCTTCCAGGTTGTGAGATGCTGAAATGCCGTGACAGAGTGGACAGTCCAAGCTGTGTGCATCTGAGGGAGTTGCTAAAGCATAATTATTGAATGTCTTTTTAATGGTTTGCTGATAGGTGGTAATGTGCACAACATGTACCACAGCTGTTTTAAGAGATTCACATGCTCTCAGCAATGTTGAAGCACATTGATGGCTGCCAAATGCAGCAGTTTAAAACAAAGACATGCAGGATCCCACTTAGTAAACATCTGGGAGATGCCTGCTACCACTCAAGCACTGAAAGCTTTCTTCCTTTTTTAGTGTGTAGAAAGACTGCATGTGATCTTTTGTTTAAGAAAATGGTTAAAAAAATTGATAAGAAGTCACACAAAGCCAATTCAAACATCAAGTGCTGTTTGCCATCAAGGCAGATCCAAACATCTCATTGATTTTGCTGGTGTTATATGTTCCATATGTAACCTCCCAAATATAACACTGCAAATTCTTGTCTGCATGCATATAGCATAACCATTTCAGAAAAAAATACCTACCAGTTCAGTATTGGCACTCAGCATACAGTATCATCGATCACTTTGAGTTATTACACATAGCTAAGTAGTGCAGTTCTTTAATGTTTTCCACAAAGGAATGATTTCTTGACTGAGATACAATTTGGGGCGCAATGATACATTTACAAATCTGTAAGGGAAGAAAAAGTAAAATACATTTTAAACACAAGTGTCCCTGAAAGCAACCTACATGCATGTTTCACATAAATAACTCAAAATGTTTATAAAATCTAGCTACAGCACATAGACAATGGTACTGGCGGTCCATTATAACTACACTTTATCTTAAGATATTCCATTATATTAAAATATAAATACATATAAATACATATATAAATGTACATATAAAAATGTACATTTTTGTAGTCTTTAATTCACCTAGTCCAGTTACCTATATACATTCATGTGTTCAACAAGAAGTTCTGAAAATTGTGACCAGGTCATTTTGACAGCACAGTCCTGTTACCCAAATTATACACTGAAAGTAAATGATTTATTTAAAAATACAAATAGAAACCAATAGAATGCCCTTAATATCCTCATGCCATTGAAACGGATGCTAATGAACTACATTTGGTAAAATTGCTAATTCTCCAACCCTGTTACCACTGCCACTGTCACAGTAAAGAGAGCTTTGAAACCTTGGACATAAGATAAGGTTCCTGAAATGGTAAACACATTTTTTAATTATTAAATGTATGTTTTCTTTGATTCAGTGTTAAACAGTGCTTATATATATATATATATATATATTTTTTTTTTTTTTATGTTTACACATGTTAAATGGAACCACAGTTGTACAATCACTCAAGTACTGAAGTATCTCAATCAACAAATAATTTTATGTAAATAGTTACAGAATATGAGTCCTTAAATATTTGTGGAATATGACTCTTTATTTAGAATGATTTAGAATGATTCTTGCTAAAATGTGCAGAACATGTCAGGTAAATAACATGGTAAAAGTAAATAAAATGAACAGTTCTTCAACTTAAAGACCCAAACAAGATATTCTCAGTGCTGCTGGCCCAGAGTGAAAGGTCTGTCTGGGTTATTATTTATATCAGTATCCCAATCTCGTACTTGCAATTTAGACACTTCTGCCAAACCAAATGTTCCAGCTCAAAAAGTGAAGGTCTCAAACATGCCAGAAAACTCACAACTACTCCTCAAGGATCGCTTCATACTTTTATTTGTCTTTATTTTTATTCAATGTTCTTTTTCAAGGCTGTTGTAATTTGGTGATTCAGAGTTGAGGCTACCATGTTTCAGCAGGGCCTTGGTTAAAGAACTAAAGACCCTCGAGTCTACTGGCACTGTTACATGTCTCAAATCTATGCTCTCTGACTCGATTTGTGGATTTGCTGGAAAGCTGTATTTACTCTATATTTCACATTACCGCTTTAACACAAAATAATTACAGGAAAACATGTTCAGCCCTCTATGGGTACTGTGAAAGCTCAATAAAAATCAACTGTGTGATGGATGTGTTTTGACTAGTTTGAGTAGATCCACAGTTTTATAAGTACATTTCCAAAAATGTTGGGACGCTATGAGGAATGTAAATAAAAATAGAATGCAATGATATGCAAATCATGTGAACCATATTTTGAAAGGAAAATACTACACAGACAACATATCAAATGTTGGAACAGAGAAATGTTATTCTTTTTGAAAAACTTGCCCATTTTGAATTTGATGCCAACCATGGGGGCATGTTTACCACTGTGTTTCGTCACCTCATCTTTTAACAACACTCATTTGGGAACTGAGTAGACACTGCTATAGTTTTGAAAGTAAAATATTTCCCATTCTTGTTTCATATCGTATTTCAGCTGCTCAACAGTTCGGAGTCTCTTTTGTCCTATTTTTCATTTCATAACCCATCCATCCATCCATCCATCCATCCATCCATCCATCCATCCATCCATCCATCCATCCATCGTCATTTGTTTATCCCAGTCCAGGTCGCAGGGGCAGCAGCCTAAGCAAAGAGGCCCAGGCCTCCCTCTCCCCCACCACCTCCTCCAGCTCTTCCGGAGGGTTACTGAGGCAATGCTGTTGTAATACATGCAGAATGTGGCTTGACATTGTCTTGATGAAGTAATTAAGGACTTCCCTAAAAAAGACATTGTCTGGATGGCAGCACATGTTGCCAAAACATGTGTATATCATTCGGCATTAATGGTGCCTTCACAGACATGCACGTCACCCATGCCATATGCACTAATACACCCCTGTACCATCATGAATACTGGCTTTTAAAATGTGCACTGATAACAAGCTGAGCCCGGAGGACACAGCGTCCATGATTTCCAAAAATAATTTCAAATTTTGATTTGTTGGACCACTGGACTTTTCCACTGCACCTCAGTCCATTTTAAATGAGGTTGGGCCCAGAGAAGGTGGTAGCTTTTCTGGATTCGGTTTCTCCTTTGCATTTAGGAGTTTTAATTAGCATTTGTGGTTGCAGCGCCAAAATGTTTTCACAGACAGCGTTTTTCAGAAGAGTGACCATGAAGGGTAAAACTTTTATATCAAAACAAAACACTTTTCAGAGGCCATTTCTTACATTCAAATGCCAAAATGGACTGTAAACCTCTCTGCAATGTATTCTGTATTTATGTTCTTTTCTTAAATTGACACAATGATATTTGTACTTTAATTGGTCAGTTGATAATCAGCCACAAAACAATTATTAACTAAAATTCCAATGTCTTAATCTGGGGAGCTCTCAATTTCTGTTATAAGACACACCTTTTCTTATTCCATTTATTGAAATCTATCTAAAACTACACAAAAAGACCTTAATCAATGTTGTCTATCGTGGTCCTGGAGGCTCACTGTTCTACACATTTTACCTTCATAAACACTTTCTGAGGTGACGTGAGTTTGTTACTACAGGGGAGACACTGAGGTGTAGGACAGGACTGGGAATAAGTGGCTTTGATTACTCTTTGCACTCTAACCCATCAGTGGTCTTGGAGAGCCCAGACTATGAAAATTATATGTGCTTTAACTTTAAAAAAGTAACTAACCTGGTTGTCTTACAATTTTGAGTTTATTGAATGCATAATAATAAGTCATAGGACATAGCTACGCAGTGAGTCCCCAGGACTTAAGCAGGGAACCACACATCCAGATCCTGCAGGAGCACTGTGATTTATACATGACAAATTATTTTTAATCAATTTGGAAGTGAAAAACTTTCATTATTAAACATTACAAACATTGAATTGATCTTAAACCTCTTTACATTTACATTACATTTACGGGATTTGGCTGACGCTCTTATCCAGAGTGACTTACAATTTGATCATTATACATAGGTAGGCTAAGGTGGTGTTAGGAGTCTTGCCCATGTGAGTATGTTTTTATACTATACTATTGCCTGTTTTGTAGGCTCATAGAGGATTAGAATCCCTGAACAACAAAACCGTCCAAAATGAGATGAAGAAATTGTCTCACATGAATTACCTGGAAGGCAGCCCCTGGGCAAATGACGTTATTGCTGATTTTCTTCATGAGAATAAGTTAATATGTCTTCTACTGTAAAGGCACACATTTTTAATGCATAATTATTCTTTATTTGCTGAATTTAATAAATATGAAAAACACATACAGTGTAGCTTTGCAAGAGTTATAGTTTTATATTTAATGCATTATTTTTGTTCTATATAGACGATGATAAACATATTTTTACTTAGAAAATCAACAAAACTTGTAGTTTGACCAGGGATGTTCAAACTTTTGAATGCCACAGTATAATGTTATGCAAAATAAGTTGGACTAATATTTCACAGGATGTTTGTATGCTACTATTTTCAGATAGACTGCATAGAGGTTAAGGACTTGCTTTCCAATGGCATAATACAGGTGTCTGTTCACGATGTCTCTATGTAGTAACCATTTTGGATCTACAAAAAAAGAGTATTTTCTCATTCCCCATTATTCTCACTTTAAATAAATAAATAAATAAAGGGTAAAGTAATCAGATCAAGCAATTAATGCTAAAGAGAATTGTGGAAAAAAACAATAAAACAAATTAACATTGGTTTTAGGATGGGAATAAAGAAATCAAGCACAATCATAAGAAACAAATAAACAATCAGCTTCTCAATGTCATTTACATTAGCTTTCTAATGTGGAAAACAAGGCAGAACATGTTGTAAAAGGAGGATTCAATAGAGTGAAAGTGGAATTGTTTCCTTTGAATAACAGCTACACAAATTCCAGAAAGTATGTAGAGGGAGTTTTATTAAAAAAAAACTGAATAAAATAAATATATAAATAGATGAACCTGTTTATGCAAGATGTTGGCAAATGCAGCTGAAAAAAGGGGTAAGAGTTAAAAGATGAGCGAGATTTCTCTCACATTACATGTGTTTCTCACCTGAGCTATTAAATTCTGTAACTTCACTTCATCATATTAACACAGTGTCTCCTCGGACCACTGAACATGTTTTGGATATTTCATTTTAATCAAAAAAACCAAAGAGCACTACACAACTAGAACCAATTTAAAGAGTAGGTTCTTTAAAAATAAAAGCAGAATGGGTTGTGTGACACTGGACATTTGGCCACACTGGATATTTAAACACTTTTTTGGCAATTACTACTGCTAGTGAAAACACACAAAAAACATTCTATTGCTGCAGGAAAAAAAAATCTGAAAAATGATCATTTTACAAAAGAAAGAAAATGCAATGTTAATTTGAAACAGAAATTATCAAGTTTATTTCAAAATGATTTTGGACCATTGTGGTTGGTTCATTCATAAAGAAGTTTAATTAAAGGGATAATGGATTTTTCAACTTATACAAAAAAAAAAAAAAAAAAAATATATATATATATATATATATATATATATATATATATATATATAAATGTGTGTATATATGTGTGTGTGTGTGTATGTGTGTCTGTGTGTGTGTAAACATACTGTGTGTACATATACACATACACATGAGAAAAGTAAATTTATGCTTGTAAAATCACCATATAACATTAGAATAAATTCAAATTAATGCAGTAAAAATAAGATTTTCTCATTTAAAAAAAATGCTAGTTAAAAGAACACACTTTTGGTTCCAGATCCTTGATGCCCACAGCCATTACATAGTCTTGATCAAATCCATTAGCAATGAACATGCTTTAATTTAATGAAGTATTGATTAGCCATAGCAGGCATTGGATGACAACTGCAATTAATACTGAGCTGTCATGAGAAGAAGTTTGTCAAAAATACTGAAATACATAGAATTATTACTTATTGTATTGGTATTATTTGTATTTGTTCTAATATTGATGTATTTCTTGGCAAATTAATGCCCAGATTAAGAGTTTTTTTAAAAGCTTTTTCACAGTACTGTACATAGTACTGAGACGTAGGCATCTAAGCAAATTGTTTAAAACCATTTGCCATGGTAGTGTTTTTTGCCAATAAAACATTATATAACATTTGAATAAAAGAACCATAAATACTGTGAAAAGGGACAACATATTCTTGTTTTTAACAAAGTAGTTCATATCCTAAGAACTAGTTAGAAAAAGTTAGTTCTAGACCTCTCTTCAGTGCTCCCAGCCATCACATTGGTAAGTTAAATTATATCATCAGCACCAAGAGAAATCTGCAACCAAACCTAGATCACAGCACATTAACTACTTTTTGAAACCATGAATGTTTTGTAACTCTTTTCTGCCTTAAAACTACAGTGTTGGTTGGACTTATTGCAAAGTTTTACAGTTTATACCAGCAAAAACACACTCAGGGTAAATATTTTAAAGAATTTGTTTAGGTACCCACTTTTGTACAGTACAATATATGATGTACCTTTAAAGCGATAACTGCATTATTAAAATTCCTCAGAATAAGTACCCTCTGTGAAGCATCAGTAAAATGATGGCTTTGAAGGACAGTTCATCTAAGAGTGAACTAATGTTGAATTGTGTTTATATGCAATTTAAAAAATAAATAAATCTTCTGTTTTTAAAATGTGTAATATGTCAGGCCTCACCAAATGTCAAACCATTCAAACTGTTTCAATAATATTCTTTTTTTTATATATTTTGAGGACTAGAGAAGGGAGATTTTATTGTTTTAACAAGTGCACTTCAAGACATGTGGAAACAAGTGTAATTGAATGATTGCGGCATAAGCCATTCCAAGTAAAACACACTTAGGAAATATTACCCTAAACATCGGTTCCTTAAGTCTCAAGTAGTGGAAACATGATATGCAAAGTGGAAAAATAATAGAATATAATGGAGGTACAAATAAAAGCAGTGAAAGTACTTTCTTAAATAACATTTGAGACATGAATAAAGCTATAAGAAGATAAACAAATCCTAAAAATAAAAGCCATAATGGCTAGTAACATCTTGTAACTCATCAGTCTTTGTAAAATCAAAGATTATGGGAATACTGAATGAATACTCTTCTACACTCTCTGAAAAACGGGTGCTGTACAGGTATATTTCTGTTTTTAAGGCACAAACAATGTAAATGTACCCTGAAAGATACAAGAATGGACTTAAGATCTATTTATATACCTTAAATAGGTTTTAAAGGCACATTAACATTTCCCAGGAAAAGATGCAGATGTATACCTTTTCATAGCCTGATGTTTTACAATAGAAATGCAAGACAGGGTGTATGAAGTGAATGCAACTTCAAAAATCTAAGGGCAATGAAATATGGTTCTACTGTGTTCTAACTAAAGTAAACTACTGAGCACATCCACTTTTGGTATTGAGACAGTTTAAAGTAATGTTGGTCCCCTTAAACACATGCATAATGTACAACATTGCAGCCCTTCTGAGATTCTGGATAGTCAGAGTCATGAGAGAAAGAGGCATGAAGACCTGGAGTGTTAGTTCTAGGCCAGTGTCAGTGACTTGATCAAGTAATACTGTTACAGTGCAGAACTAAAGTACCTTAAATCAGCCTGTAAGCAAAAATAAATGAGGTTCTACTATAAAAAAATGGCAACAATTATTTCAGATAAACATCATCTCATTGGAGACAGAAATGCCAAGAACACAACAATTTGATCATAGATAACTTTAGTATACTTCTCTTTCAGGAGACACAGAATTATACTATTATACTGCATTATTATCTAGTATTACTGTGCTATTATGTATACTTTCTTTTCAGACAGATATCGGAGCAAAACAAAGATCACATCAGAGCAAAACAATGGCAGCTTATTTGCAATGTATTATTTGCTGCCAGTTCATGCATGGGTTCATTTCTTGAGCTAAGTATGTCCACTACTTGAGAGACTGATTGTAAAGTGTGCATGCAAACATTTATTCCTCTCTTTTTCTGTTTTCTGGCATTCAGATTTTCATGCCACATTAGCCATGCTCTATAAATATTTATCAGACCAGAACTGTCTTCCGAAACACCTGACAAGCGTTAAGATTCCCTGTCCGATCCCCTGAAAAGAAGCCCTCAGACGTCTCTAGTGTGGTGAGGATTTCATACGGGGCCACGCATGAGTGGGAGTCCAACCAGCCTGGATGGATCTTTGTTGATATTGTGCTGGGAAGCAATAACACCCCCTTTGCTCCCCTCTCTGGATAAGGGTGAACCCCATGTGCTTAACCCATTTCTGCAACTGAGCTCTTAGCAGATTATTTGGTTTACCTTTATAATAATGGTGCTTTGGTGTAAATGCTTTTGACAGCTGTATATTGTGCAGTACACTTTCATTAGTATCTTGAGGGGTCAAAGGTGAACACACAGTGGAATCAATAAACTCATAAAACATTACTTTGGATAACTGCCTCATACTTCTCTTTCTGGATAAGATGAGGAATTTGGATTATTAATACTGCAGATGCTAAAAGAATGAATTTCGTTTTGAGTCCAACTTGATATTTCAGCACTCCTTTGTATGTCTCTGTTTATGATCAATGGACTCTTTCTGATACCTGATTGTTGTCTAGGCCTTCATCAAGTTGGCACACCCCTCCCAGAACTATTGTTTTATATTCCACTAACAAATATAGATCATCCTCTTGCATGAAAGCCAGACACTTCTGTTGCTTTATGGCATCACTATTCAGGGCCTCCACCTTCACCTTAGATTACCTTTGGCTCCCTGAGATGAGTATTATTGGTGAAGCAAGGGCACAGACTGTGTCTAAATCCAGTGGAGGTTTTGCCTAAGACATAAATTGCTCCTCTTGTTAGCCTTCCAGGTAATTCAGTGTCTCTCACTACAGGAAAGAGCTCAGCTACAAAAACATCTGAGCTCAGAGACACTCTGTCTAAGCTGAGGTCTGGAACATTTTCAGACCAATTAAATCATTAAGGTTAACTATTTGCTAAACACTAAATTTGCATGCAAATAATATGATTGGCAGAACATGCTTTGTGGAATTTAGAAATGCTACATGATATGCATCAATACGTTCTATGTTTAGAAATCCAGTCCATGTTTTTTTTTTGTACTACAGGCCTGGGTTGCTCCAGTTTTTATTAAGTTTATATTACAATTTGTGTATGGAGTCTTTACTAAATCCCTAGATAGTTTAAAACCTTTTTACTAAATTTGGTTTCACCACAAATCCCTTGACATTATATCTTTGCCATATCTTAGCTAGTTACAACTAACAAATGCATATGCGACTTTAACATGATTAAAGAGTTAAATAATTCATCATAACAGCTATAAGAGCTGTACGCAGCAATAGCATTTAATGTTTTGAGCTTGGTTATCTTAAGCAAAACAGTCATGTCATGTTTTTGGTCTTCTTTGTGCTGTCTATGAGGTTTCCATGAGGTGTTCCCAACACTTACACCTTCTTAGCAGGAGGTGTAAATATTTAGTTACTGCTAAGCTCAATGTTTTGATTTAGTAAACACTTATGTTATAACTTACCTAAACAAAAATTTATGTACAGCTGGTGCAACTGGCTGTCTGGTTGTCTGAAGTATAGTGAGTGATCTGTTGTGGTAACTGAGGGTAACACCACTGCTAGCAGTGTGGCACACTGGTGTTTGATTCCCCACCTGGGCAAGAATACCAAGCATTACCAAGGACAGTCCTTGGGCAAGACTACATTCACCTACCTATGTAACATGAGTCAACTGTAAGTCACTGTGGGTAAAAAGAAATATATAAAATGTAATATTTGCTTGTTTCACCTGTGTCATATGCTTCTATGAAAACTCAATAAACATTTTTATTGTATATAACATGAAAGACAAGAAAGCAAATACTTGCTTTCCTTTTGTATTTTCTTGCATTATATGGAAGGATCTTAATACATGTTTACATATTTGAAAGAATACAGTTTCACACAGTTGCTGCATATTTGACAGATAAAACTTTAAGCTCTAAAAAATTTCTCCTGATTCATGGACACATAGTCAAAGTTTTTCACTTTTACTTTGGCATGAAAAATCAGTAAAATGCAGTGTATCTTAACTCAATTCAAAAGATTTGATCATATTTCTGAGAAGTATTCTGATCTGTTTGAACTAATAAAATTAAACTGATATCTGACTGTTTGATATTTCTTTTAAAATGTAATAAAATATCACTCACACATGTTTCAAATAGTCTGGAAATAGCACACCGAATCTTTCAACACCTGACACAGTGCTGCGAATTGAAGGAAAAAAGAAAACTTTAAGAGGCTAGAAAGGAAAATGGAAAGACTTTTTGTATTACTGACAAGCAATCGCATACAACATTCACAGTCCATGTTTTCAGGTCACATAATCCACTTTGACTGATTGGCTTTTGTGTGTTCCTAATGTCCGTATCAGCAAGTGAAATGCATCTTCTTGCTACATTTGTCATGTACCTTGTCATGCTGTAGACCATTTGCTCACCCCCCACCAAAAAATGCATAATTTAGAGCAGAGGGTGAGTAGCCACAATTGTATTTAAAGAAAAAAAAAGGTTTAGTTTCAACAGATGGAAAAGTTGAGAGGACACGGAGGTGTAGGGGTCATTTTCTCTGGAGTAATATTTACTGGACTAAAAGCCCTAATGTGATGAGTGTGAAAGAAGAATCTCATACGGTTCAGTGAGAAACACTGAACACTGCCAGGACTTACAACTCTGCTGAACTTATATCTGTACACACGCCCGGTGCCAGGTGCAAACAGAATCCTTAATCCTTTAATGTTTTAAAGACACACACACACACACACACACACACACACACACACACACACACACACACACACACATCTTCTAAGCTGCTTCTCCTTCTGGGTCGCGGGGGTGCTGGAGCCGATTTAAAGTTATAGTTACATGAAATTTCTTTTTATAGCTGCTTGATATACACTTTGTATCTATCTACAGTGGACACGGATTTCTCTTTGGCTATGCTTATAAAGCATAACCTGGTCAAAGAATCCAAAAACATGTTCAGTTGAGTTTGCAGTGCTGCCTACAGTTGTTTATTACCTAAAATTATGACTCAGCAGAACTCCTGGGAAACCATAAAATGACGTTTTTTCACATTTCTGAGTATGTTCACAATTTGAGGGGGGGGGGGGGGGGGGGGGTGTAACAATAAAATGTGTGATTTTAGAAATAGAGGAATTCAGAAGTCATAAAATAAATAAAACCCACCCGAATGCTCAGTTGCAACGTAGAACAAAATCAGTTAAATGTTGAACTGTTGTATAATCACAAATAAGTAAAATAACTAGAAAAGATGCAACTTATTATATCATGGGGTACAAACTATTGAGAATTCTCTATCATATAATTGTAATTGTGAATTGGTTATTTATTTGGTAATAGAGTGAATGACTATGATAAAAAAAAAAATAAATATGTTCATCATCAGCCATTGTATGTATTTGTTCAATTCCATTAGCAGCACAACTGATTTAATTACTGAAGGTTTAAGGACCTGAAGCAGGTATTGGAAGATAACCGTGAATACTGGACTTTCTTGAGGAGATGTCTGGAAATGGTTATGCAAATATGCCTATACATAATCCACAGTGGTTTTTTTATTGCTTTATTTCTATTCTAATATTAGTTCTAATGTTACTGTTATTGTTAATGTGTAAAAGAAATGCTCACTACCCAGACAAATGACTTATACAGTGATATGCAAAAAAAGAAAAAAACACTTCTGCACAATTCATTGTAAAATAATGTTTTTTTGCTGAATTTAACATATTGGAAAAAAATGAAATTATGGCACATTTTATGTTTTGTGTTTGATTTTTTCTAATATGTAAAACTCGACAAATAAACAGAAATTGTGCATTGAAATTTGCAGAAAAATGACACATTTGAATGTGTTCTCTGTGAAGCATGTTTTAACTTATTTCCACATAAAAGACCAACATAACATTTAATATGGCTGGGGATGTTCACACTTTTACATATGCCTGACAGATTTGAGATATATTAGCAAATATGCAAGCTAATCATGTTGATCACATAGTTAGCTCGGTTATTCTGTTATTTTAATTCACTTTTTGTTTATGGAAATGCACTATATAATATATAATATTCTTCTTTGCATAGGCAAGGATATGAGGCACCTGGAAGCTGGTGCATGAACCTGTTGCTAGTGTTCTTGTCTAGTCGTATGAGTAACAATGTGGCATGCACATGTTGGCAGTTGCAAATATTCTGGGCACAATGTTTCCAGCACGATCAATCCTTAGCTTGAAGCAGTGGGAAGGCTTTCAAAGAAAATACTTCCCATAACATTCCTGTGTCTCACATACATCTATTCACATGGCAGGGCAAAGGGTTTTATTTGGGTGTTTTCAGTAGATTTCGGGGTGACCTTTTAAAAAGGAAAGACACACTTAAATAGATGTCAAATTTAACAGTTTGCCAAGTAGAAGGCCTAACCCAAAATCTTATATTCACAGTGACTGATTTTATTATCACTTTTCTTTTTTGTATTTTACTAGCAGGTTCCAAAATTTAAGGCATAGGCAGTAATTTTCTGTATCATATGATATACAATATGTCACAACTATTTTAGTTGAACATTGAAAAGGTTTGATTGCTTAATATTTCTGAAAGACAAATCATTAAAACTACAGATATTTTACATGTTGTCCATTTTACCAGCTCCACTTACCACATAAGCATGCTATAGTTCTACATTCACAAACTATCTGTTTCTCTGCGTACTTTGTCAGGACCCCTTTAGGGCCAACCTTGAACAGGTATTATTTGGATGGTAGATGCAGTGACACTGATGTGGTGGTGGTGTGTTAGAATGTGTTGTGCTGGATCAGATACAAGTGGATCAGACACAGCAGTGCTGCTGGAGTTTTTAAACACCCCAATGTCACTGCTGGACTGAGAATAGCCCACCAACCAAAAATATCCAGCCAACAGTGTCCAGTGGGCAGTGTCCTGTGACCACTGATGAAGGACTAGAGGATGATTAACACAAACTGGAGCAGATGAACCACTGTCTCTGACTCTGCATCTACAAGGTGGATGCACAAGGTAGGAGTGTGTAATAGAGTGGGGAGCAGTCGACACAGTGTTTAAAAGCTCCCACAGCACTGCTGTCTGATCTACTTGAACCATGTGACACACACTAACACACTACCACTATGTTACTGCCACTGCAGTGCTCAGAATGATCCACCACTCAAATAATACCTGTTCTGAAGTGGTTTGAGGGGGTCTTGACCATTGAAGAACAGGGTAAAATGGAGCTAACAAAGTATGCAGAGAAATAGATGGATTTCAGCTAGTAATTGTAGAACTACAACAAGCTCCTTTATGGTAAGTGGAGCTGATAAAATGGACAAAGAGTGTAAATACAAGCTATATATACATAATGACATTGCCTGGTGATACTGTTCCAAGGTACTGCTTTGCAGTTCTTGCTCTCCAACAGATCATGTCTTTTGAGCACCAATCAACAAATTGTATACAGTATAGTTTTCATCTGCTGTTGTAATGTTAATTTAGTGATGTGAGACAGAGAGATGCAGTGAGCTGCTGTCATATAAAATGAAAAGAGTAAAACAAGGCATGCGGTAAATACAAATACTTCTTTGATTAAGATTTCTTTCATAGACAGAATTAGGGGCTGTCCTTTGTTATCTTTTATTCCATGTTTAAAGAAGCGTCCAAAAAATATCACCTTAAAGGCTTAAATATGCTGACTAAGCATATTTCATCCTGGGTGAGGAGTTTAGTTAGTTCCTCCCAGGCTGCCTCAGAGTTCAAAAGTGTGAAGAAATGTAAAGTCACAATTGAAAAGTTCAAAAGTAATAATAATAATAATAATAATATTATTATTAATAATAATAATAATAATAAATTACTTCACAGATTTCAACTAATCAGTAGGATAGCAAGAAGTTATGAAAATAAAGAAATGTTAGATATTTCTGAATAACAAACAGAGCTGTGGATGAATGACTGAGAAAGCTGTAAAACACTCAGAATGAGGATATATTAAAATTAATATCCTTTATGGCTTGTTTTTAAGAGGTGATCAAATCTCAGGCAGAAAAGAGACAGAATCTACTATAAATGCATGGTAAATAACAGTATTCTTTGTAATAGGACATAACAGTAAATCAAAACAGTTTATTATTTCATTGAATAACTTAAATAAATACCTTCTAGCTTTTATACTATTTCAATCTAAGCATAAGTTTAAACTAACACAAACTATGCAAACACTAAAATTACACAAATTATTAATATGACAAGTGACTCCAAACTTTAAAATGATATTGTACATATCCTAGCTTTGTTGTTTAATTTGAGTTTAACTTTTGTAATTTTGGGGGCTCCCTAGTAGTGCAATTGTCTAAGAATTCAACGTTGTTATCCGGAGAGATCATGAACAATGGTGATGACTCTGGCTGGGAACCAAAGACCAGGAAATGTATTCCACACCCCCACTCCACACCCCCACCAAGCCTTGCAGCAATCAGCTAAAAGGAAAATCCACAAAATCATGTATTATGCACATAAATGAGAGAACCTTTGACTAAACTAAGATGTCTGAGTTATGCAAAGTCTTAAGCTGTGAAGTTTAAAACTCAAAAAAACTATGAAGCTGTGAAGTGCCTTATAAATTTTAGTTGACCTGACTATTAATGTTTACAGTGTAGCTGAGTACTAATGGCAGGGAAAGCACAGCAACTGGCTTGTTCCCATACTTTCCAGTTGACAAGAAATCTAGGCCTAGTCCTTCTGTCTGCTCAGGAGGAATAAACAGTAGCACTCAAGTCAGTCCAGAAAGAAAAGGATATCTGCAGACCTAACTGTATGTGTTGGTTTTGTAGGTGAGACGCCTTCACGATGTGGGCAACACCACATTGATGTCCTTAAAATTTATCTGAATGTGTTTGACATTTTTATCACTGTGTGAGCACCAGACATCTTAAAAGCAAAGACTACCACTGCTTTAAGTTTTGTAATGCCGTCAGTGCAAAAAACATCCAAATTAAATTTAGAGGTAACAATATATCAGTCATGTTCTGTGGTTGGTAACTGCAGGCATTTTAAACTCAGCCAAGCTTTCGAGGCTTGGCTTGTAATATATTTATGGATTTCTCTGCTCTTTCTTGCTATTTGAGCAGTCTGTTTATCATCATGATAAATCATGTAATGTCTTGCACTACTGTTTGTGAGTTGCTGTATTATTATATGATAATATTTCTTATTATATTATTTTTCATATATTATAGTTCTGTCAGTTCTACTATGTTTTGGAAAGCTTGTGTCACCCTGTTCACCCTGTAGAAGTAGGCCATTGCTGTGCATTTCAGCATGTTCTTAGGAAAATACATTTCTTTCATGTACTGTTAGTCTTTGCCAAAGTGTGCCAATGATTACACTGTGGTTTGTTCTGCAGAGTAAATGTGAAGAAGTCAGTAGCCTAGAAATGATTCTCTCATTGAGTGTTTTAAGTTCTCATTAAATCCTCCAAACAAAATCAAAACATCATTGCCCCACCTGAAACCTGCCAGTTAAATACATTTACTCTGCTATAATTTAGTTTATCTTTGGCCATACTAGAGCTTCAAGCCACTCAGATCTAAGGCTGGTAGCTGAATGTAGTCAAACATCAAAGAAGACAGTTTAGATTATAGATTTTACCTTATTGACACTGACCTTTTAAATCATTGGAGATCACTCTAAAATCATATGCTGTTTTATGCCTCATCTGGTCGCCTCTGTGCAACATTATGGTTTTATTTTGAGGACATGCTGTTCAGTTTGATTTTGATATAACAAAACACAATAGGTCCTTTGAAGTAGATATAAAGGCTTTAAGACTCGTTTAAATATTTTGGTAATTCTGAATGATGTTTTTATGGAATACTTTTTCTTATTGCCTTGTCTTTTCTCTCTGTATGACATCAGTGAGCTCCTTCAATAAGAAGGCACAACGCAAACCTCCTTTACTAGTGCATTCCAAGCTATCACTGATATATAGTAGCTGGGGAATACCAAGAAAACAGGCAACTTTCTTTGATGTTGTGCCATACCAGTGCTCCTGAGTGACCAGCGCTCCCGAGTGAATGGAAAGAGTGAATGGGTTGAAATCCTCTCATAGTATTTCCCCAACAATTCGGGTTGCTAGGGCAATTTCAGTGCACCTTGTTAGGTCTGCATTCTTGGTCAACTAGCTCGCTTAACATAAATCAATCATACTCAATCACATGACTAACTCAAAATATACTATAGCTCCAAAAGTTTGTAGACACCTGCTCATCCAATGTTTTATATAAAATCAGATGTATTAATATGGAGTTAGTATTGATACAGACTTCCTTTAGCTGCAGTAACAGCTTGACACTAGATGTTGGAACATTTCTACAAAGTTTTGATTACATTTAGTCACAAGGGCATTAGTAAACCAGCCATTAGGTGTGTACTTTGTGTACTTCTGGTGCCGGTCCCAAGCCCGGATAAATGGTGAGGGTTGCGTCAGGAAGGGTGTAAAACTTGTGCCATCCGGCGTAAAACTTGTGCCAAAACTATTATGCGGATCACAAATATGATTGCCATAGCGGATTGGTTGAGGCCCGGATTAACAATGACCGTCTCCGGTGCTGTTGACCAGCAGGGTGCCAGTGGAAATTGGACTACTGTAGGTCAAAGACCATCAAAGAGGAGAGGAGGAAGGCTGGTTAGAAGGCAGCGAGAGAGAAGGAAAGGCAGGAGTGTGGAGGTTAGAGTAGGGACTCTGAACATAGGGACAATGACTGGTAAAGGCAGAGAGCTTTCAGACATGATGGAGAGAAGGAAAGCAGATATTCTGTGTGTTCAGGAGACCAGATGGAAAGGAAGCAAGGCCAGGAACATTGGAGGTGGATTCAAACTGTTCTATCATGGTGTAGAGAAGAAGAGAAATGGAGTAGGAATAATCCCAAAGGAACAGCTTGTGAAAAGTGTTCTGGATGTAAAGAAAGTGTCAGACAGGATCATGAGCCTGAAGTTGGAGGTTGATGGTTTAATTTTGAATGTGGTCAGTTAATATGCACCACAGGTTGGTTGTCAGTTAGAAGAGAAAGAGGAATTTTGGAGTAAGATGGATGAAGTGGTAGATGGTGTCCCTAGAGAGGAGAGATTGGTGATTGGTGCAGACTTCAATGGACATGTTGGTGAAGGGAATGAAGAGGGGATGAAGAGGTGCTGGGTATGTATGGTGTGAAAGACAGAAATGCGGAAGGTCAGATGGTTGTAGATTTTGCAAAGATAATGGAAATGGCTGTGGTGAACACGTATTTTCAGAAGAGGGAAGAACACAGGGTGACATACAAGAGTGGAGGGAGGTGCACACAGGTGGATTATATCCTTAGAAGGAGATGCCACCTAAAGGAGATTGGAGATTGTAAAGTGGTAGCAGGGGAAAGTGTAGCAAGGCAGCATAGGGTGGTTGGCTGTAGAATGAGATTAGAAACAAAGAAGAGGAAGAGAGTGAAGACAGAACCAAAGATTAGATGGTGGAAGCTGAAGGAGGAGGATGTTTGCAGGCAGTTCAGGGAAAAACTGCAACAGGCCCTTGGGGGCAGTGAGGAGCTACCTGAGGGCTGGGAAACTACAGCTAAGGTGGTGAGAGAAACTGGCAAGAATGTGTTGGGTGTTTCGTCTGGTCAGAGGAAAGAAGACAAGGAAAGTTGGTGGTGGAATGAAGAAGTCCAGGAGAGTATTCAGAAGAAGAAGGCAGCTAAGAAAAAGTGGGATAACCAGAGAGATGAAGGAAGTAGGCAGGAGTACTGTGAGGCTAGTTGCATAGCGAAAAGAATGGTGGCAAAGGCAAAGGCTCAGGCCTATGATGAGCTGTATGAGAGGCTGGACAGTAAAGAAGGAGTAAAGGACTTGTATCGTCTGGCTAAACAGAGAGATAGAGCTGGAATGGATGTACAGCAGGTTAGGCTGATAAAGGATAGAGAGGGAAATGTACTAGTGAGTGAACAGAGAGTGTTGAGTAGATGGAAGGAGTACTTTGAAGAACTAATGAATGAGGAAAACGAGAGAGAGAGGAGGACAACAGGGGGAGAGATAGTGGATCAGGAAGTGCAGAGAATTGGTAAGGTGGAAGTGAGGGCAGCTTTAAAAAGGATGAAGAATGGAAAGGCAGTTGGTCCAGATGACATACCTGTGGAGGTATGGAGATGTTTAGGAGAGAAGGCAGTGGACTTTTTAACCAGGTTGTTTAACAAAATCCTGGAGAGTGAGAGGATGCCTGATGAGTGGAAAAGTAGTGTACTCGTCCCCATTTTTAAGAACAAGGGTGATGCGCAGAGCTGCAGTAACTACAGAGGTATAAAGTTGATGAGCCTCACCATGAAGGTATGGGAAAGAGTTGTTGAAGCAAGGCTAAGGCGAGAGGTTCAGATCAGTGAGCAGCAGTTTGGTTTCATGCCCAGAAAGAGTACCACAGATGCAATTTTTGCGCTGAGAGTGTTGGTAGAGAATTACAGAGAAGGTCAGAAGGAGCTACATTGTGTCTTTGTGGATCTAGAGAAGGCATATGATAGGGTGCCAAGACAGGAACTGTGGTTCTGTATGAGGAAGTCGGGTGTAGCTGAAAAGTATGTTAGGGTGGTGCAGGACATGTATGAGGATAGTGAGACAGTGGTGAGGTGTGCAGTTGGAGTGACAAATGGTTTCATGGTGAAGGTAGGGTTACATCAGGGATCAGCTTTGAGCCCCTTCTTGTTTGCAATGGTGATGGACAGGTTGACAGATGATGTCAGGCAGGAGGGTCCATGGACCATGATGTTTGCAGATGACATTGTAATCTGTGGTGAGAGTAGAGAGCAGGTGGAAGAGAATCTGGAGAGGTGGAGGTTTGCACTGGAGAGGAGAGGAATGAAGGTCAGTAGAGATAAGATGGAATACATGTGTGTGAATGAGAGGGATGCAATGCAATTTCATTTTGTCAGATATGCAGCCAATTGCTATGAAAAAGAAATAACAATGTAAACATTGCATTTTGTCAGATATGCAGCCTATTGCTATGAAAAAGAAATAAGAATGTAAACATTGCATTTTGATGTTGGTTTTGACACATATTGTGCATTCCACGAAGAAAAAGCAAAGCCAAAGTAAAGCTTGGATTTTCTTTTCTCTATCTATCTTATTTTTGTCACAAATGACTCATGCTCATGAGAAGAACAAAATTGCAATTGTAGGTATTTCATTTCATTTTCAATTTTGGCAGGAAATTTGTGCAGTTGTTTGGAAAAAGAAATGGCAAAAAGATGTTTGCAGGACCAGCAAAGTGAAACATGCAATGAATCCAAATAATCTATTTAAGTACATTTTCAATTAACTTTAAAAGAACATCATATGTTACTATACTAGAGTAAATATCCTGTTATGTTGTTACAGTGAGGGGAAACAAGACTTTTGTTTCTGTCATGCAATATACTTCCAGTGCATATTTTCCTTTCAAATTTGCATGCATAATGTCTGTTGACTTAGAAATATGAATACAAATGTATCCAGAAGCATAAACATTAATAATATTAGTACTTTGTTGCAAAGCCATTGTTGGCCATTCAGCTTCAAGACATCTGTAGCAAGATGTGGTTAGCTTTTTGCAGCATTGTGGTTAAATTTTGGCCCACTCCTGAATGCATACTCTTTATTTATACTTATAAGTACAAAGTCAAGAGATGTGTGTAAATTTGAAGTGGATATGTGCACTGGAGTCAATGCCAGAAGAGATAATTGGGAGAGTCAGGAGAAGTCTCATTGGGCTGGCAGTGGTTTATAGCCAGTTACTGTGAGCTAATGTATAAATTCATGCATACAAGCACAACAATGCGCAGACAAACTATAAATGTTAACTATAGAAATTTAAGGGTTAAACCAGTGGCCTCACCTCAAGTTGTACAGCCCCATTGTGCTGATTGTAACCAAATCTCATACAGTAAATAGAGATTAGATTAAGCTGTAAAGTTAGCTGCTTTTTTCAATTCTCATTCTGCCTTAAATAATTTAGCAGTTTAATTCAGATGCCTAGATGTTGAGAAATTATTGTATCAATTATTGCCTGAAATAACAGTGTTCATTACTTATGCATTATGCATTACCAAAGCAACAATTTTTATTCATGAACCACATGAAGATAGACAGCAGCAGTAAGAACTGCAACTACTTAAGGAGGATGATGACATATCCAAGCAGCTAGGTTGTGAGAAATGCTGACCTTAGCGTGCTTGGCTAACATTAGTTTGTAGCATGTTGACAGTTATAATTATGTTACTTTTAAGATAAAGGTTTTTGCCAGTTTCCAATTTACCAGTAGCTAACTATTTTGGTTATCTTATTGTAGCAATATAAATACTACATATGAAAAGGGAATAATTAAGATACAAATGCATAGGTTTTAGAAAATGTTATTTTGTATGAAGTCTAAATTTTTAAAACTTTTTACTGCTGTAGAGAGACTGAAGATTTTAAGATCATAATTTGTCAGTAATCTGAACCACTTAATCTTGAGATTCCTTGAACCTAATCACATTGTTTTCTATCTGTTTTCTAACTGCTGAATGTGCTTTATGCACTACAAAGCTGAATGCACATCACAATTTAGAAATTATCATCCATCAACCTCTCATCCAAGTGATTTCTGCCTGTGGAGAAAATTACAGGGCCTTCTAGGGGGCAGAGATAAATTTTGCTGGCTAGACAGCCAACATAAATGATTCTCAGCTCTAGGCCTGGAAAGCCACTACCATGCACAATTTTAATCTTCTCTGCCCTACTGTTACAACTTTTAGTTAAAGAATGGCTTGATAATTTGCTGATTAGAATCAAGAGAGTTCAAGAAGGCAAAAACTGTTTCACTATGTCCCCTGGACTGATATGCAACACAATACTGGTGATATATATTATTACCATTCATGATTTACTTAGCAAGGTGCCTCCAAAATATTTTCTAAAACACACAAGTTTGTGTCAGTCACTCATTTCCTACTGCTGCATTCCTGTGGTGATCAAAAATTACTCAACAGACTAGTCCTTTCAATAACAAGATGCTTGAAGCCAATAGGCCTTCTGGTTTTGTCATGAGGCCTTTTAGTTCGCATAGATTTTTGTGTCTTCATTAGAAGGTTTATAATAGATTTAAATGTCACTGAGTTATCAAATGACAATATTTCAATGTTGAACTGATCTTTTGCGCCCAGTGTAGACAGACGTACATAAACATTTAGCATTATTTAGAAAACATTCTCAAGACTATTCACACTGTTTAGTTTAAGCTAATATTAAAGCTTAAGCAGTCATGTTATTTTTTTTTAAGTGATACTTTTTTTTTTGATTCCACAACCGGGGAAATTCCACCTCCGCGTTTAACCCATCCGTGAAGTGAAACACCACATACACACTAGTGAACACACACACTAGGGGGCAGTGAGCACACACTTGCCCAGAGCGGTGGGCAGCCCTATCCACGGCACCCGGGGAGCAGTTGGGGGTTAGGTGTCTTGCTCAAGGGCACCTCAGTCATGGACTGTCAGCCCTGGGGATTCGGCAACCTTCCTGTCACAGGGCCAGATCCCTAACCTCCAGCCCACGACTGCCCCGTTTATGGAGTGGGCAAAGAAAAAAAAGCATCTGTGTGTATTGCAATCCTCTGTTGGTCTAACAGAGATGTATATGTATATTTTATATTATTAATATTTTCATGCATATATTTTTATATGTTTATGTCCATAAAGACATTCTATATTTTTGGAAAGCTTACATCACCCTAACTATCCTGTAGAATTTCAGCATACTCTTAGGAAAATACATTTCTTTCATGTGCTGGTGGTCTTTGCCAGAGTGAGCCAACTGACTACACAATGGATTAAGCCACTCATAACAGCTACTACTAGAATGAACACAAAGACATTTGTAGCCTTGAAGTTTCTTTGGTTGAATAAAGTTTTAAGTTCTCATGAAGTCCCTCAAACAAATGCAAGAGGTAATGTCGAAAAAAAAAATTAATAATAATAATAATAATAGTAATAATAACCATTATGGAGCGGGAGGATTGAATCAAGGATGACGGAATACATGTGTGTGAATGAGAGGGAGACGGGTGTCAGGGCTGATGTGTGACAGAAGGATAGCAGCAAGAGTGAAAGGGAAGGTTTACAAGACAGTAGTGCGTCCTGCTATGATGTATGGTTTGGAGACTGTGGCTCTGTCCAAAAGACAGGAGGCTGAGCTGGAGGTGGCGGAGATGAAGATGCTGAGATTTTCGTTGGCAGTGACAAGGATGGACAAGATTAGAAATGAGCAGATCAGAGGGACAGTGAAGGTGGAGCAGTTTGGAGATAAAGCCAGAGAGGCCAGGTTGAGATGGTTTGGACATGTGTTGAGGAGGAATAGTGGATATATTGATCAAAGAATGTTGGAGATGGAGCTGCCGGGTAGAAGGAGAAGAGGTAGACCTCAGAGAAGGTTTATGGATGTAGTTAAGGTGGACATGGAGATGGTTGGTGTAAAAGTAGAGGAGGCAGTAGATAGGCCGAGATGGAGTCAGATGATCCGCTGTGGTGACCCCTAAAGGGAGCAGCCAAAAGAAGAAGAAGATGGAGCTGGAGGATTAGATCAATCTTTCAGGGTTACAATTTTGGTTTGATATTGTAAGCTAAGCAAAACTGTAGATACAATGTCTTTATTTCTAGAAGTTTTTGTGCACAACACTGACTGTGTATATAGCCACAGGTTCAGTCATTTACATGACTAATTGTTAGTGTCTTAGTGTAAACTGGTACAAAACATTAAAATTTTTAATTTAATTTAATCTAATTTAGGATTTTTACATATTTCTAGTTCTCAAGCTCTCTAGTCTCTATAAATGAAGTAGCAACTTTCTAAATTGAGATTCTTATTAACTCACTAAACACATGTCTGTTGGTGGAGTTTGTAAAGGAACACTGGAGTAAAAATGAACTCTAAATAAACCAAAAACTCAGAACCAAGGACTCAGCTGTGTTTCATAATGGATTGGATTGGATAAGGGATTTTCAGATCTTTAGCCTTCCTTTTAAAACACTACAAAACACTTTAAAGACATTATGACTACATGATCATGAATAGTTTTCAACCATATTTAAGAACTGTTCAAGAAACAGTAGAAAACGTTATAGGAAAACACTAGGAAAGTTCATGCAAAGCATTGTTTTAAATGACATTTGCTATTTATTGCTTTTAGCAAACATGGATATTTTGAGTGATTTACAAAAGTCTACATATTTTTGAGCTAAGATACTGCCAGAAACAAGTCACAGTACAGAAAAAAGACATAAGTGCAATAAGAAATAAGAAATAATATAAATACTATGTTAGTGTTCATTCAAATGCTTCATGAGGAGATATGTCTTCATAACTGCTGTTCAGACAGACAGTAGAAGTTCGTTCCATCACCTGGGTGCCAGGGTAGAAAGTCTTCCATGCAACTCAAAGGATGGCAATTCAAGCCAAGCTGTGCTTGAAGTGCTCATGTTACAGATTACACTTTGACCATTACTATGAGTTAGAGAGGAACAGATCCATTTTAGACTTCATAGGCATCAATAAGAGCTTTAAATCTGATGTGCACAGCTATTGGAAGCCCATGAAGGGAACACTGCAGAATAACACAAATTAATAAATAGAAGACAATCTGTGCTGCTATGTTTTGTATCAGTTGGAAAGACCTGATGGCACACAAAAGAAGATCAGCCAGAGTTGCAGTGATCAAGTTTGGAGATGACAAGGAACTAAACAAGCACCTATGAGGCCTTCATAATGAGAAATACTCTATGTTGCAGAGGAGAAACTTGCATGACCAGCTCATATGAGAATCATCTCTGTAAAAATTTCTTGAAGCATCTTTAGTCCTTAGCTTGCCACAATGCTAAAGCCTCATGGATCATTCTAAAAGGGCAATTCTCTGAGGAACCTAAGATTATTTACAAGGTTCCTTGAGAAACCATTTAATCCAGTATGGTTTGCAAAGTCTTGGATGCTTTAAGCTTTTTAGCCGGATTTAGTTGTGAGGTATTTCTTTCTTTGAGGAACTTCTGAGCGTTTATTCTGTTGTATTTTCCGTGTGTTTGACCCTTTGTGTAATTTTGACTTTGCCTTGAATTGACCTTTTGTACTTCTGCCTGATCTTTTGGATTTCTGTTTTTGACCTCTTGCTTGCATTGATGATTACGTCTTGGATTTACCCTTATCTGTTATGATCGCCCTAGTTACTTTGCTCTGCCTTTTGGAACTGACCAACGCCTGTTGTCTGACATTGTATGCCTTTACTTCTATGAGTAAAGTCTTCTTTGTGTTTTCAATCTGCAAGTGTCTGATTTCTGGTGACACATTACAGAATGTTGCCTAACATGCAGACGGTTGACCAGGAAGCTTTTCAAAAAGCTTTGATGGAGCAAGGAGAACTTCTCGGGTGACATCAGCAGGTTCTCTCTGGGGTGACCCACTCGCTAGAATCACTAGCCCACCAACAAGCAGACCAACAACCTCAGATGGCTCAGCTAGTCACCAGCATTAAGGGGTTGAGTAGTCAATTGCACAGCCTGAGCCTGAAAGACCCAGTTGTCAGCACTGCTATGCCTACCACTCCCATAGCAAGCTCTCACGTAGCTTTCTCTGTTAGTAAACCTGATCAATTTGAAGGAAATCCTGACAAGTACCACAATTTTCTGCTCCAGTGTTCCATTTTCTTTGGCAATTCCCCAGCCAGTTCTGATCAGGCCAAGATATATTTCATAGTTTCTGGGCCAGCTGGACAAACATTCACCGTTTATCCTCTGCCCAATTCCTTATGGAATTCAAGATGGTGTTTGACCATCCGTATGAGGGCAAGGTTATTGGTGAATTATTATCTAAACTACATCAGGACAGTCACTAAATAATAGATTACTCACTTGAATTTAGAATTCTAGCAGCCAGTAATGGCTGGACTGAGGCTGCCCTCTTAGTCATGTTCAGTCAAGGACTCAATGCTGACATTTTGAATGAACTTGCATGTAGGCATGATGAGTTAAATTTGAATCAACTCATTAATTTAGCTATCAGGCTAGATCACCTCTTGCATCTCCAGAGGAGAGACTATGTAGGTTGAGAAATCACCTTTGCCTGTATTGTGGAAGTGCTGGATACCAGGTTCGTGACTGCCAAGCCAAGCCATGAATAAGCAAGGCGCTGACCCCTGGACAGCATGTATACTCCACATGCTAATGTGGTGAGTGTTTCCACAAAGGGGTTTGTTTCCAAGTTGTTTTTGTTGCCAAGCAATATATACTGTCATCCCCATTTTCTGGTCCTTTCAGCCCTCATAGATTCTGGAGCAGAGGGAAATTTCATGCATGCCCGGCTCGTTGAGCAGCTACAGATACCCATAGAGAATCTACAGGCTGTCTTGAAGGTGGGTGTGTTAGATGGAGGACCAGTAGAAGTGGGGACCATTTCCAAGATCACCAAACATTTGAGTTTGCAAAGCAGCATGCAAGAGAATTTGTGATTCATAGTTTTAGAGCAATCTGAGTTCGAACTGATAATAGAAATTCCCTGGTTAGAAAAACACAACCCTTCTGTTTCCGGGTCTGAGAACACCATGATAAAATGGTCTGTCTTCTGCTTCCAGTCATGTAATACACCACCATCAGTCTCAGTTTTGTCAACTTCCATAGAAAGTCCCAATGCTGAAGCCACCTGTGAAATTCCACCTGAATATCTAGACTTAAAGGTGGTCTTCAATAAGAAAAACGACACCAACCCACCCCCACATAGACCTTATGATTGTGCAATCGAGCTTGTAGAAAACCCAACCTTCCCCAAGTCTAGAGTTTATCCGTTGGCTCAAGAAGAGCAAAAGGCCTTATATGTTTACATTCCGAAGGCACTATGAGTTCCTTGTAATGCCATTCGGACTCTCTATCACCCCCTCAATATTTCAAGCATTCATCAACCAGGTTCTCAGAGACATGTTGGGGAGGTATGTTATAGCATATCTGGATGACATTCTCATCCACACCCTTGACCAGGAATCACATGTGCAACACATTCAAGCAGTCTTGAGATGACTATTAGACAATAACCTGTTTTTGAAAGGAGAAAAATGTGAATTTCACCTGCACTCAGTAACCTTCTTTGGATATGTAATTAATGAGGGAGTGACCATGGATGGTCAGAAAGTGGAGGCAGTTGTTCAATGGCCCACTCCCACTTCTGTTAAAGAGCTGCAAATATTCTTAGCTTTTGTCAAGTTCTACCGCAGCTTTATTAGGAATTTCATTAGCATAGCAGCCCCTCTCACATCCCTACTCAAAGGAGTACCAAAAGAAGATCAGATGGACTGGACTAGCAGAGATAGCCTTCCAAAGTTTAAAAGAAGCTTTCACAACTGCTCCTATCCTGATCTTACTCAACTGTTTGTCATGGAAGTTGATGCTTCAGAGACTGGAATAGGAGTGGTGTTGTTTCAGAGAACAGGTTTCCCTCAGTTATAAACCATAGCTTTCTACTCCCACAAGCTGTCTCCTACTGAAAGAAACTATAGTATTGGTGAAAGAGAATTACTTGCGGTTAAGTAAGCATTAGAAGAGTGGTGACACTGGCTCAAGGGAGCTAACCACCCTTTCATGGTTTTAACAGATGAGAAGGACTTAGAATACCTTCGTAATGCACGGCAACTGAGTGCATGCCATGGTCTTTGCTAGATTTTATTTCAGCATAACTTATTGACCTGGGTCTCATAATACCAAAGCCAATGCTTTATCGTGAATCCACCAACAAGACAGCGTTGCTGTCCAAAATGGCTGAATGTATTCTTCCCTCTGAAATCTCTATCTCTTCACACATATTGGGAGATAGATGAGGCCATAGAAGAGGCGTTAACCAATACCACGGTTCCTTCCCCACCGGGAAGTTTTACGTACCTGAGTCATTTCACACCTAGCTTATCACGTGGACCCATTCTTCCCTTACATCTGGTCACCTGGGTGAAACAAGAACACATGGCCTGCTATCCCACAGATACTGGTGGGAATCTATGGTGAGGAACATACTCTCCTTTATTAATTCGTGTTCCACTTGCTATCAATGTAAAACCATGAAATACCCATACCAGATAGACCATGGCCCCATATAGCCATAGATTTTGTAACCAACCTTCCAGAGTCGCAAGAATTCACCACCATTTTGACCTTCATAGGCTCATTTTCTCGAAATCTAAGATTCACCCCCTTCCCGACCATTCCCAGCACATTTCAAACCACTGAAGCTTTGTTTAATTACATCTTTTGACTTTTTGGCATCCCGAGGACCTTTTGTCTGATAGCGGACCTCAATTCACATCACAGGTATGGGCAGCATTCTTTGAGCACACTGGAGTATCAATTTGTCTGACCTCATAATATCATCCGCAATCAGATGGACAGTGCGAAAGAATCAATCAAGAACTGAGCAAATTTCTGGGAATCTTTTGACACAAAAACCTTTCCGACTGGTCTAGATTCTTGGCATGGGTTTCGATTGCTCAGAATTCCCTAACCAGCTTTACCCCAGGGAGGGTGCCTTTTCAGTGTTTTCTAGGGTATCAACCACCATTAGCACCGTGGACCGGTTTGGTTACAGAGATTCCTGCAGTTGATGCCTGGATGACCATTAATGAACAAGTTTGGGAGAACACACACAGATGCATAGGGACTGTACTGCAGCAGATCAAAGAGCAAGCAGACTGGCATAGGAGCAACACCCCTTCTTTCAACCTGGAGACCGAGTAGGGCTGACCACAAGGGACTTTCATTGTGCTGAGGGAAGTAGAAAACTTCAGCCCAAATATTTTGGGCCCTTTAACATAGTGAAAAAGATAAATGATGTGACTTACAGGTTAGATTTAGCCTCATGGTTCCATGTCTCATTCTCTTGCCATGTTTCTCTTCTCAAACCAGTTGTTGCAGGGCACTTGGACAAGGCTATGCCGGATGTCATGCCACCTCCACCGGACGAGATAGATGGGGCCTAGATGGGAGTCTATGCTGTCTGTAGGTTGCTGGACCCCCCGACAAAGGGGCGGACTCTTGCAGTACCTGGTGGACTGGGAGGGTTACAGCGTAGAGGAGCAGTGCTGGGTGTCTGCTACAGACGTATTGGATCCTGGTCTCATAGCCAGCACCCGGAGAACCCTGCTCCGCGGCCGTTTGTGGGATCCCCGTGATTGGACTTTGTCTGTCCAGGGCCTCGACAGCTCTGGATCTGCCCCTGTTTGGAAGCCCGGTGGTGGGTACAGCGGTCGTACTGGTTGTCCTTGTGTCAAGGCCACTCGGACTCTTTGGGGGGGTACTGTCACACATCCAGTCAGTCCTTAGGAGGATTCAAACTACATCTCCCAGAATCCACTGGGGGATCACATGACAGAGTTACTTCCCTAATGAGAGTTTAGGTTATAAGCACGGGCTTTAGCTAGCTTTAGTTGCGAGGTATTGCTTTCTTTGAGAAACTACTGAGCGTTTATTCTGTTGTATTTGCCATGTGTTTGAGCCTTTGATTAATTTAGACTTTGCCTTTTTTAACCGCCCTTTTGTACTTCTGTCTGATCTTTTGGATTCCTGTTTTTTTACCTCTTGCTTGTATTGTTGATTACATCTTGGATTTGCCTTTATCTGTTAGGATTGCCCTAGATGCTCTGCTCTGCCTTTTGGAACTGACCCACGCCTGGTGTCTGACTACATTGTATGCTTCTACTTCTACGAGTAAAGTCTTATTTGTGTTTTCAACCTGCAAGTGTCTGATTTCAGGTGACACTTTACACTTTGTCTACAGAAATTATTTGACATTCTGAGTTTCTTCTAAGTTGTTGCATTAGCATAATTGTTCTGAGTGGGAATTTAAAGTATTTTTATGGAAATTTAGGGGAAGCCTATTACTGCAAGAGTAATGGGGTGAATATGCTAGCCCAAATTCTGACTGGTTAGTCTAATTTATTCTCATTTATTTGTTGTTTAAAACTAAAATAATCAAAATTAGCTTCTTGGTAACAACTGTTGAGTGGTGGTGCAGTGCGTAGCGCTGTCGCCTCATGGCAAGGAGTTCCTGGGTTCAATTCCCTGGCTGGGTGACCAGGGTCCTCTCTGTGTGAAGTTTGCATGTTCTACCTGTTTTTCCTCCGGGTTCTCCGGTTTCCTCCCACAGTCCAAAGACATGCATTCAGGCCAAGTGGACATGTTACATTGCCCATAGGTGTGAGTGATTGTGTATGTCTGTCTGTCTGCCCTGCAATGGACTGGGGACCTGTCCAGGGTATATCCTGCCTTCTGCCCTATGGCCGCTGGGATAGGCTCCAGCAGCTCCCCGCAACCCTGAGGGAGAAGTGGCTTAGAAAATGTTGTGTGTGAGTAACAACTGTTACTAAATTATTATTATTATTATTATTATTATTACTATCATGTATCATCCATAGGTTCATTGTAAAGCATGCAAAAATGATATGCACCACCATGAATGAAAGACGATATTTTCAGAACCATATGGCAAAAATGTTCCCAAAGTCGACATGATCACAGTGATATTTGCACACTTATGGCTCCCAGTGGAAGTTCTAGAAATGTTTAAGCCATTAACTGAGCAAAAAGGATTGTGGTCCATTTCATCACATACTCAGACCTTTTCATTTTTCCTTTTTTGGCCCAGCTCTTAAGATTATGTTCTTTTTTTGTGTGATGGATTTGAAGAATATCGCCATATATTATTCTGACATTCACATCCCGCTGCTCTGAGAAGGCTGATGTTGGAGTCATAAACCTATCATTAATATCATTAATCCCCCGGTCTCTCATTATATTGGCCACGCAGCCGTCTGCCTTGGAGGTACTGCCACAACCTTAACTACCATTGGCTGATAGACAGTGACAAAAATTATTACCTTAATAAAGTCTATTTTTCTAATATTTGCATGCATAAGCATCTTATATCCGACACTGAAAGCACTGTCTGACTCAGTTTTAGAGTTCCCTCAGGCTGTTTCTTGGCAGGCAAAGAGAAGGGTGGCACTTCCATTTGGAGAGGGACTAGAATGACCGCGTTTGAGTAAAACAGAGTATTTAACTTTATGTCCAACTATTCTCATCATACTTTTGGTTTTATGTCATGTCACTGTTCTCAGTTCCCTCCCTACATTTTTTACTTCTGCAGCTCTGCTGAGTCCTGTGTGCAATCATCAAATTTGGATTTTGCCCTTTAAGTAATAATTGTTGTACTAGTAAACTCAGTGTCCAAGAACACACATTAAAGATGCTTAAACTTAAAATTCAATTATGTTCATTGTGTGAGGTGGGAAAATTATTTGATTTGGGGTGGAAAGTGTGAAGAATCCTGCAGACAAATGAAACACAGGTTAATAACATAATTGAAGTTCATGGTAGAAAAAAAAGCTTTAGTTTAATTACCACTGTGTTCAGCCTTAGTACTGTGAATCCTTGAGGATGTAAGACTAACTACAAAGAACAGTGCATTGTAAGCTTAAAAATCATATAAAAAAACCCCTAAGCACAGAATCATTTGTACTAAAACATTGAAAACTAAAACAGTCCTCATCAAACAGTTCACTGCTAAACCTAAAGACTTTACCATTAGTCTAGCGCTTAATTAAACCATATGAAATTCATGATGCTGCATAGGCCAAAAAAACACTCCAACAAGTGAAATATGTTTTTAATTTGAACTGTTAGAATCCCTCAGGCAGTCCATACACATTTTAAAATTTTGATGAATTTCTTAGTTTCCTTGCCAGTGTTTTTGGAATCGTATTTACTGTTTATTGAAGTACTTTCCAACAAGTCCATATGTCATAAATACATAACTAAGATGTATAATACACTTTTGCCACATGACCTGAATCTCTGGCTACATCAATAAAAATAAATGAACCAATTATAGGATCTTTCATGCATTTTTAGCTATGACATGACTACCCATCATATTTTATATGAGACAGTATTCTTTGAATTGGCTGAAATATTTTTTATCAACTTATCATTACAGTAGTAGAGGAGTTATCTCAACAGCAATACTCATTCCTATACTTGGCATTTAGTGTATTATAATCTGAATAATATGTGATTATAAACAGGAGTGTAGCACCAAAATCTGGGCCCCAGGCACAGGAATGTGCCTAGCCGCCACTCCCCTCCTCTCTCCAAAAAAAATAAAGGAAAGGGAAAAAATGTAATGTGTTCATTATGTAGTATGTCTTTAAGATGTTGGTTAGTGTACATTTAAGGGTTAAACAGCTGACAATAAGGAAAATGTGTTTTGACTTCTCAATATTGCTGTACTTAAATAAGGAATAGGCTTAACCTTGGTCTATGTTCAAAGAGCCAACTTAAAAAAAAAAAATTGAACATAATTATTGTCATGGTGGGGGTGGGTGGGTCAAGAAATCAAGAGCGTATCAAAATTAGATGCCAAAAGCAATTTATTTCTGAAGCTTTCGGAAGTAATTTGCCCAAGGAGGGCCCTGGTTAGTCAGGTCAACCATTACCCTCGGTCCATCACCCCTGATCACATGAAAACTTGTAAATGTGAAATAAGGTGTGATTACTTGTAAACACATGGTTTTCACTTACTTCACATTGAAATATATGTGACTTTTCTGTAAGGGTCATGATAAACAGCCCAAAAAATGCTCCAAAATTACTTTAAAAATTCTGTTCCATTAAGTTACATTTACAGAAAATGTTCCTTCTCCTGTTACCATTTTGGAGATACAAGGTTCTGTAGTGACAAAACCATGCCTGCATTTGTGCATCAGCCACAGTAATGGCACATATTTTGCTTGACAATCATTTTGAACAGAACATTAAGCACTGCATATTCTCTCACTGATAGAAGTTTACTAGTGAGAAGAGAAACACAGAATACTGAAAATATCTCCTGAATGAAAAATAGTTTCTTAAGCCTTTAGTTTGCCAGGACCTGCTGATGGGTCCTATAACTTAAGGATAACTACAGTTTACATTGTTTTCCATGTAGTTACTGAACAGTAAATGTCAGGATGTAATAAGCCTGGGGGTTTAAGGGGTTAAATGGTATTTTTTGTATAGAGGAAATCAGATAAAAAGCCCAGCAAATGCTAAGCTTTTATCTTGGGCCCTCACTCTGACCATAAGCCCCTGAGAACCCAGTGCCCCTGGGAAAGCCTCTGTCTAACCACAGAGGTAATACTCTGATCAGCTTCTTGCATCAACTGTGAGTTTCATCAACATGTTAAGTCATGCTGTAAAACAGTTATTGCACTCCTTTGTATAAGAAAATCTACTGCTGTTCCCCCCTCCCTGTAGTATATGTATGGGATAATGAGAATCCCTCTCTTCAAACAGAGCTGGATTTAAAACCTGGGGGGGTGGATTATTGCAATAAAGGTTTATTAATTTCCTTCAAAGCTCAGAGGGCACAGTATTGTCCTCCGTTCATACACTGCCTGCAGGAGTCATTTCTATGTTCAACAAAAAACTACATTGAAAAAGGATTCAACCTTCAAAATAAGTGTTTTTTAAGTCAAATCTAAACCTCTAAATGTCTTGTATTTTTTTCAACTTTGCTGTTGTCAAGCAGTAAAGAGTCCTATTAAAAAGTATTTAGCCTAAGCTTAAAAACCCAAAATATTTAAAAGCATTGCTGATTACTAATAACAGGAACATTACCATAATGACTATCTGCTTACACTGTCCACTCCTAAATTCAGCATATTTGTTATGATTATGTAATGGATTGTGGATTGCTAAGATGTAAAATAAAAAATGAGGAACCCTTGCTCCAGGGTTTGTCACATCAGACAAGTCTAGCAAAAGTATATATTTATTCCATTAAATAGAGTAAAAAAACAGACACAAACCAAGCAAACATTTACCTTCTTGCTATCATCAGTGCTCATGAAACAACTCTCAACCTACTTCCTTTTGAAGACCGAGACAAATTGGCTTCACTTCTGTACATTCTGCAAGGGTTCTTAAAGTTACAGTACAACAGCAAGAGGACACA
Organism: Pygocentrus nattereri; assembly: GCF_015220715.1. Classification (NCBI taxonomy): domain Eukaryota; kingdom Metazoa; phylum Chordata; class Actinopteri; order Characiformes; family Serrasalmidae; genus Pygocentrus; species Pygocentrus nattereri. Next base: position 24,414,528 of record NC_051213.1, read on the forward strand.
ATCAGCTACAAAGACAGAAATCTAATACATCGAAAACATCAAAAACCATTTCAAAATACAATACCTTGATCAAAGATAATATATTTTATAGAAAACAATTGAGATTAAGATCCCCATTCGTACCCTTAGGGAACAAAGATAAAAGTTCATAAATACAAAAACCTCAAAACGGATCTCTCTCTAATAATCATGCATCCTAATCTTCCTCTCTTTGCAATAAAACCCTCTTAATGCTCAGAAAAGGTTCATTTGAAAGAGAATGTTTAGCTGATTCATAATGATGGAAAACAGAAGACGTGTCATCCTGTCAGCAAATTGCACTCATATGTTCAGTCATTCTACCTCGCAGCTTGTCTAGATTTGCCAACATACAATCGAGGACAAAGTCACAGGATCACATAAACAACGTGTAGATCTACAGATATCTTCAGATCAGCAGTGTGTCTATCTTGGAATGGCTTCTTCCAGTAAGCTAGGATTGTCCTGGAAAGTTTCTACAAACATACAAATTCTGTAAAGAAGTTACATGCGCTGGCTTTCCCTCAGGAAAGTCTAAAATTGTCAGACCAGGGACCTCAACTCTGCATTGAAAGTCATCCTGCAAGCCCACACTCCTTTGCTTACTGTATCTGTTGCAGATTGACTGATCTCTCTTATTAGCAGCCTGCAATTATTAACTTATACCATGGCTGAGAGATTATGTTCATTCTGTTGATGAGAGAGAGAGGAGAGCAGGTATGTTATGTTCCTCTGTGATGTTGCCTAGGGATAAAGGGGTAGTAACATGGAGTATGCGATGAGGGATCGCAGGGAGAGACACGGACAATGGGAGTATCACATTTAGACAAAGCTTTGCTGTTTAATAGTAAACCTGCACACGTACACCTTTAAATAGTTGGTAGTGAAGTGGAACAAAGATATAAGACAGCTAACATGACAAGAGAGACACCCAACTAAACAAAAATCAACAAGGTGCATTGGTTACTGACTAACAGGAGTAATCTATGAAGCTCAATGTGATTGAAGGGTGAAGTTAACTTTCAGTACAGGCTAGTGTGCAATAGTATTGTATAGGCGAAACTAACTGCAGAGGTGGACTATGGACGGTGCCAAAGCACTAAAATAATAAAAAAAAAACTCTAACTTGCCTAACAGGAACTAACTACTACTGTGTGTATCAGATGTAAAGGTGCACCAAACTGCCTGTCCACTCATCACGCTAGGAACAGAGATACAGAGTGAGAGTGAGAGAGCACGAGAGAGTGAGAGAGAGAAAGAGAGAGAGAGTGAGGAAAACACATCGAGGCCAAGGCAGAACTAAAATGAACAGGCTACAATTCTACTACCATCATAAGTCAAACTACCAGCGAACTACGGGCCTCACAAACACAATGCTCTCTTCCCTTCATGATGCCCAGTCAGCCTTTTATCACCGCCCCCCTTCACTCAGCTGCGATTTTGATTAGAGGATGAGGGAATAGCAGTAGACATCGTATTGGAGAACTGAACGCGCCACCCATGCATCCACAGATGGGGTTGCTCCTGTCAAGGTAGACAGACAGAGAAAAACAAACAAACAAACAAACAAAAAAAAACATACAAGAAAATATGTGCCATCCTGGCACGTAACAAGGTAGTTTATCAGGCAACTAGGCTTGGGCAACATAAACAGAATTTCAAAATATTTTTTTCCCTAAGTATACAAATGTACATGTCTCTGGTATATCTTGGGTGATAACCTTCACAGCATGTTCACTGATGGAGCCTAGTAATGTAAATTATGAATAAAAAAAATAAAAGATTTACGTAATGCCACAGATTATTTTCTAAACTGTAGTAAAATCTTGTGTAAGGCACACATTTTATAAAGCTGCATCACCTTAAACATGTCAAACATCTGTAAAGGATATGTTATGTGGTGTATTTAATTTCTGTTAAGAATCTGTATACATAAATGTATGTTCTCTTAATTCTGATTTGAAACAGTTCCCCCAAAATGGTTGAAGGGAGACATCAACTGAACAAAATTCAACTCAATTCAACTCATTTGAGTAGTCCTTGAATTCAATTACCCACATTAACATTAACTGCATTATTATAATTCAAAATGCAATATTTTTCGACATTGACACTGCAAATTTGGCTCTTCCAATAATTACAATGGCAAATACAATATGAAGGCAAATGGGATTCTTCCTCATCTTCTGCAAATATTGCCACATAATAGCAAAGAAGCCTTTAGAAATTAACAGCGATTATTTTGCAAAAAATGTCAATGTTTCATGCCTTTGGTTCACTGACAAAATCTAAGATGACTGTGACAAATTAAAAAAGCAATATATGATTCAGGATGAGATCAGTATTTTCTTTCATACATTTCCAGAATTTCTGTAAAGTAAATCTAACTGAATGTGTCAATGTTAAAATACATCTTAAGATGGCATTCTTTCTGTCATTACCTAGTGACTGGAGCTTTGGCCTGACTCATACAAACTATTGCAGACAAGCTTATCTACCACAATAAACCAACAAATACCCTCTTACTCATGTTTCAAATGGGCAGGTGGTCCATACTATGTCATAGTATTCACTATAAAATTCTACTTCTCACATTCAAGGCACTTCATGGCCTGGCTCCTGCATACTTACTCGACCTTCTAATACCCTACAAGCCCACTCGTAACCTCAGGTCTTTGGAAGCAGGCCTTCTAGTGGTCCCTAGGTTCAGGCTCAGCTCTATGGGTGGTCGTTCCTTCAGTGTTGCGGTCCCCTTGCTCTGGAACTCTCTGCCTCTCTCTCTTCGCTCTACCTCTTCTCTTTCTCATTTCAAATCTTTATTGAAATCTCATCTTTTTCTCCTTCATTTTTCTCCTGCATCTTCCTCGGGCCTTGTGTAATGTGATATGCATTTTGTAACGGTGCTGAAGTGGAGCCCTGTTTCTCAGCCTCAGCTCTGGAGTACTGACATGTGTCAGAACAGAGGTGTCACAACACCTTGCAGTGAAGCAATAATATAACCTAAGCTATGGAATAGCTATTGTCTCTGACAGTTTCTCCAGGTACTTTGTATCATTTTAGCTTCCACTGTTTACGCTGGAGAAGAGCATTTGCTAAATGACTACATGTAAGTGTGAATAACCTACTGTATGGGAGCACTTTGTCTTGCCTTTCAGTAATTTCCAAATTGACTATACCATGTAATTGCAAGTGTCCACAAGAGGGCAGGTATGTATACATTTGCCCATTTAAAAGGTACCTTAATTAATTTTACCCACATTAACATTAACTGTATTATTATAATTCAAAATGCAATATTTTTCGACATTGACACTGCAAATTTGGCTCTTCCAATAATTACTATGGCAAATACAATATGAGGGCAAATGGGATTTTTTCTCATCTTCTGCAAATATTGCCACATAATAGCAAAGAAGCCTTTAGAAATGAACAGTGATTATTTTGCAAAAAACATCAATGTTTCATGTAAACAATATTTGGTTTAAACTGTGTTAAGAATGTCACGTGTTAAGAACAAGCGTTTTGCAGGGTTTACTATTTAAGTGTAAGACCTTTACAAACTGTCAACATTTAAAAGATAATAAGGGGAATCATTTTTAATTGACCAGATCTGCTTTAATAGAGATCTATATGAATGTTTTTCAGTTGAGCAGACGTTTCCCTTCTCTGTTTGGGGCACATTCTTAAACAAATGAAGTCATTATGGCAAAGATCTCACCAGCATACAGTGTACAGCAACATCAACAGAGCTGAATCAAAATCTAGAGTGTTCTTTAAAGGCCAGTTGGACACAGATGAATGCTCTAAGAATTAATGCAACACTTGGGAATTTGCTGTGTTATTTATAAGCCTGGAAAAAAATAAAATTACAACAACAAAACATGTTCAGCTCTATTAATACAAATGAATAAAACGGTGTACAGAAAAATAAATAGGCTTACTCTTACTACTACCACTTCTACTATGAATGCTCCTATGAATCACAGCATAGAGGCAGCATAATTGGGTTAAGGAACATGTTTACTACGACTCCACGTCATGTTGAGGGTGGTTTATATGACTCCAGTTCTGCTGGAAACAACTCCATCTCTTTAAGACTGATTGCTGAGCCAGAACTCGTTAGGAAAACTCTGCTGCTCCTTATTAGCCAGTGGCACGCACCCTCATCCCTGTACACACTGAAATGGTGCTAAGATTTCTCCACATCTTGTAAGGAAAGAGGAAATGCATTTGGCTATAAACATGGATTCTTTGAAGTAGCGAGCTCACGAACACAGATTTTTTTTCCCTGACACGGTACAAATCTAGGTAATAACTTCAAGCCTCCTAATACAAGGGGAACGAGTGACAACCAACTAAAAACCCAATTATGGCAATCCAATCTCGCTGTTTCTTATCTTGACTGCCATCACTCACTCATAGCCGAAATGCACAACTGTTGCCCATCAAACTCCCCAGTTTGTTTTTAAGCTAGCTAGTCGAGACAAGAGATAAAGCAGAACCTCCAGGTACGAGGTGCAATTTAGTGCCACTTAACTTTTACGTCATGGAACCCTATCAAAGCTTCAGAGCCACCCCCAGCACTCCACCCCAACCCCTTCAAGGTTTGCCAATCTGGCTAAGGCCTCATGTACACAGTAATGACACTGGGATACTGTCACAGCTATTCATATAATTTTTCACGATCATACAGCTACAGTAACTCTTCCTTAAAAGGCCCAAAGTTGATGATTTTATCAATATAATTATTTCCATATTCCTTTCTGTATTATTAAAACATTTATGCATATTTGGCCATGTCCACGCCTGGATGATAAATGTGTCCCGTGTCAGTGCATTTATTTACTTCTATTGTCTACATTCCAGATTGCAGCTCCATTGTCTCATACTGTTGCCATGTGGTTTTAATATTATATTTTCAAAAAGAAAAATCATGAAAAATATATTTTTATGCATATTTTATCATTTCTGTGACAAAGGTGTATGCCACTCACTCTCTACTGTATAATGTTACAAAATAAAGAAAATAAGGAAATAATAGCACTCATTTATTTTTTTATTACATGTTATTCAGCCATCATGTGACCACAAGACTGAATTCAATATGATAAGTAATATCAACTCTTCATAGTCCTGATTTGGAAAGGAAAATCTTAGGAGTTCAAGCTCAGAGAACATGTGGATCAGACAAAATGTCAAAATCCACGTGTAAACATTGAGTTAACAGCTACATTAGCAGTGGAGGTAAAGTCTACCCACACAAAAAGAAAACATAAATACTACACAATTAAAAAAGATGGTTCTTTAGTGAAGGCAATGCTTGCATTTAGAACTATGGGTTCTATATAGCATAATTCTATGATGGTTCTTTGCCTGGTGAAATGGTTTTTTCAGATCAATGGACAATGTGTTAAAAAGGGTTCTATATAGGTTTTGCTATTGTAACAATTTCAGGCTTGTAACCTACTGCCAGGAGGAGTTCTCTACCCTCTCCTCCTCAACATTCATGTTTATCACACCGTTTGTGTTGCAGGACAGATGAACCCAGCAGGTCTGTAAGTTATGTCAAGCGTCTCAAACGTCATGTTAACAGAACGGGCAGAGCTCAAGAACATATACAGACCCATGTTATGCAGACATGTGCTAGCAGTGTATGGAACGTACTTTGGCCCACATTTAAAAGTAGGCCGGGCCAAGCCCCCTTTCCGCAGCCCCCTCAGCATCATCAGGTCAGCAGACGATTCGTTCCCTGGTATTTATACAAACTGTATGAGCGCCTGTGTGACTTATTTATTAGTGAGGGTGAGAGAAATAGAGCTACGTCGCTCTGTTTTTCACCCGAGCTGCTTTCAGTTTACACAGACAGACACCTGAAGAAAGGTTTTATGACCTGTAATAACAGCGGAACCATTTTAGTGCAATTTAGAGCCATTTGACAACGGTTCTTTAAATAACCATGTACAGAAGGTTTTCCATCATAGGGACGAAATCAAGCAAAGAACCATTTTTGAGTGCCTATGGTTCTATAAAGAACCCCTGAAGACCCAATTAGCTCAAATCCATATCAGACCAAATTTACCTTCAGATGTTGGTGATGAGACGAAATGATTCTACAGGACTAAGAGTCTGAGGTGGACCACCCACCTGTTTACTTGCCTGTAGCTCCAGACAGAAGGCATCTGGAGAGATTCAGGTGGTCTGTTTTTGCAGAAGGAGCACTAAAAAAGATTCCAGTCTCCTCTCGGAGCGCAGCCTGTCCAGGAAAAGCGTCCACCACAGGTTTTCTCTCTCTCCTATGTGCATGTGTGTGTTTGTGTTGTTCGTGTGTGCGCGTGTGTGTGACATGGTGTTAGGGGCGGGGCCAGCTCAGGCCCTGCGCGCGCTGAAACGGCACTGGATGGAGTTGGATGCAAACTTCCTGAGACTGAAGCTCTCGGCGTGAGCTGGATGCTGTCCGGGCTTTAAAAGTGGATTTATGTGCAGCTTGCTGTAGAATGACTACAGTGGGGCGCGCAGTGAGCGAGGCCTGTGAGGGGCTCCGCTGGAGACGCAGCTGAATGGATCTAGGACACTGTCACATTTTCATCTTCACAGCTTGTCATTCTTCACTGTTGGCTGGCAGTTTTTGGCACGACTTGCATCAGTGTTCCCGGGGATTTCTATCTGACATCATATTTTTGGGGTCAGAAAATAGTCAGAGAGCGCTGATGCGAAGTGTCTGTCCCTAGAGACCCAGAGCCTCAGTTAGAGCCCACAGACACATACTCCCCGGGGTGCCTGATTCCCTCCAGGAGATCCACACAGTCTGCACTACACTGCTCTGGGACGAAATGAGTCTGACAGCGCAGAGGAGGTAGGTTGAATGTGTGCTTTCCTCTCTATGAATACATTCCCAATTAATCAATAATACATTTGGCTTCTGAGAGATGCTCTAACTACATTGACCATGCGTAGTTACAAGTACTTTTAAATAATGTATTGTGGCTCAGGATCTACTAATCTACCCTACTAGTATACCTGTAAATAAACTCATTTCTTTATGTGTACTTTATGTATTATTTATTTGTTATTTTACTGATTTATATTTTAACCACAGTGGGCTAAAAATCTAAATTATAGAAACATATTTATTCAACATTTAATTGGGCTTCTTTAGAATCACATGTATTATTATTATTATTATTATTATTATTAATGTATTAACAATACATTCTTAGTTTGTAAAATCTAAATGCACAGAAATAATAGCCTAAATCAGACCAGTGTTATTAGGGATATATGTGTGCATTTTGCCTTTTTGCCTGTTTTGAAGGTCTGTGTCAGGTTGAAATATGACCTCTCCTTAAATGCCTCTATCTGAGTCTATTAAACGTTCTGTTTGTTTTAGGACTTGCTCTTTATTCTCTTTAGCAAGTTATGGGTTTTCAAGACCATGCACATTTACGGGAAAGGACACTGGGCAACCAAGGATTTATTCTGGCTCTATGTACTTATGCTGATCTACTAGTTGATAAAACAAGCTCTGGAATAGAGGACAGAGTTATAGGATTCAGCTCGTTCCCTCTCTCCCCTGACCTCAGCAGCCGCTGCTCCATCCACTGTGGAGCTCTGCTGCCAGTGAGAGAGATAGCTATGCTGATACCCATTCTACTATTTGCTATTTCAAATACTTAATTTCTAAATTTGTTCATGGACAGTTCATGATACTTTAAATCCTTTACATCCTGGGGGATAGTGTCACTGGTCTTGGAAGGAGAATAATTCAGATTCAGAGCATCTAAGAGTGTTGGAGTAAGGATGTTATGCACTTCCCTCGTGACCATGTACATGCTGCATTAGCTGGTGTAATAGCAGTAGCAAGGTTCAGGAACCTTCGACCCTCTAGTTGCACTGAGAGAAACCAGAGCACTAGAATGAATGAAGTAGAAACCTTTGTAGACTGACTATTCCACATGTACAGTCATTTGACAGAGAACACATAGATCTAATCTATGTGAAGGAGGTTGAGTCTAAATACATTTTATAAGAAAAAAAACAAATGAAATAATTACAGTCAAAGTTTTTTGTGCCAGTCTTGATTTATAATGGCGCTTAAGCATAACATGATACAACTCAGTGGAGTTTTATATCTGTTAGGAGTGTTCAAGAACTGGAGTATCAGATCACACAATAACTTTTCAGTTCTGTTGAGATCTAGCGATACTTTGGCAGAAGGGTAATGCTCAAATCTGTGTAAAGTTACTGGATCTCAGGCATATACTTTATGACATTTCAAAACGCTAGTTCTGTTTCCGAAGATGCCTGACAGTAAACGACACCCTGTATCCCGATTTTTGTTGTTTCTTTAAATTGTTAATTGTTTACATTGTTTTAAAATGCCAGCTGTCCCCTACATTATGTGATGTTTCTTCTGCTAGGACCAATAGAAATGTTCCAAAATTGCTTGGAATAAATCATTATTAATTTCATATATAATAAAAGTTAGGATTTTTTTTACTACTACAGCAAAGGTTTTGTGTGAAGAGTGGCAGTGTGGCATGTTCACAATCTGGTGCAAAAGCTGGCAAGATGAGTTTACTGTGAAGGAAGCCACATGGTGATAGGCTCACTGTGTTGCACAGAATGTTGAAAGAGTATGATTTAAGAGGGCAGAAGAAGGAAGTTCAGGGAAGACCCACATCTGTTATGCATTCACAGCACTTTTAACGTATAGAGCTAAGAACCTAAATGACTGTGGCTCCTGCTGTGGTCTGCGGTTGTGCCAGGTGTGCGTCTGTGCAGATGTTACAAGTCGAATTTTATGTGGGCTTATATCCTTATGATACAGGCTGCATACAATTTTAAAGGTTACTTTTACTCTCTGCAGTTTGCTCTTATTGTACATTGCAGTGCCAACTCCTTAATATGTGGAGTTTTTATAGATAAGCTTTTTACTTCCATGTCCATAAACACCATACACTACTGAATTTATATGTCAAACATATATTCATTTAATCTTGTTAAAGATGCAGCTGAAACATCACAGCACTGAAACAACCGTTAAAACGGCAGCCAGTTTTTCAGCGGCATCTGTGAAAGAGCCAGAAAAGGCTTATCAATTGCCCTTGTTTTGCTTAGCATTCTCTAACGTATAGCTTTTAAGTCGACTTTCTTGTTGGGCATAGCTTTGTTCAGTGCTTTATTACTCACTGTGTTTATAGCCTGTTTATTGCTCTGGTCTTTTCATGGTTCTGCTTTAACTTGCTGCTAAATCTAGTGCCCGGTGGATTATGCAGGGCTGTAGACTTTTTGATCTGGAATGGAAAAAAGCTTTATGTGCTAAGGGGAAAAGAGGACATAGCTGGATCTGCTGGCTGTGGCAGGTATGCTACATGTCCGCTGGCTTTTTAAAGGCAGGTTTTTATCACGCCAGTAGGGAGAATGGGCTATTTGTGTGTCCTCTTGAGTGTTCTCCCTTGGTGGCAGCTCTCTTTCATTGCTGCTTAAATAATTAATAAATCAAAAGGACTTACAAAGCTGGCAATTTAATCTCCTGAGTGTTTGATGAAGGGTTTCAGTTGCTAGTTTCAGTTTGTCGTTGGGCTGAAAAGAGGCAGTGGGGAAGAACGTAATGGATGAGGAGGCAAAGATAGAGCTCAGAGTGAAGTTGAAGTGTCTAAGTGCTCCTCAATGAGTCGATCACTCATGAACAGAAGATGCCTTGCAAACCCTTACAGAGGCTGCCTTATTAGGACAGCAAAAGGCCTATATAGTATGACATCTTCAAGTATAGATTTTAGATAAAGAAAGTCTCTCTGTAATGTAAAAGTAAAAGATTATTTATAACCCCTTTTTTCAGTTGCACGCAATTTTTAAATGTATATTTCGCAAGACCAAGAGAGGCGTTTCTGCTATTATGTGACTGGAAACTATCTTACACAATGACATATGACTGCGTCAGGCATGACACATCACTCCCAATTAATATCTTCCACTTGGGCCTCGGACAGCAGGCGCTGGGAGTTTTTGGCTCAGGCTAATAAATATGAGGAAGGTGTTGAAGACATTTGTCTATTATTCAGTGTCAAAGACAAATAAACTTTGGGAGTAGAGGAGATGTCCTTTGGGGCTAAGCAGAATGAAGGTAGTGCTGAGGAGAAGATGTGAAGATGTGGCCTATTCCTTAGAGCTCTTGCTCATACATCTAGTGGTCCATGTGAGAGATAGAGAGAATCTAGCAATTTTTGTATGTCTCCTCCATGTGTGTCTGTTTTTGGGTCTGTGTGTTTTTTGGTTCATGTTTTGGTGTGTGTTAACAATCATTTCCTTGGCCACAATGTTGAGCTTTCTGGATTTTGTTAAGCACAATGCCACTTGATACATTTTAGGAAGTAACTTGACATTTCAGCTTACCACCACTGTGCTGTTCCACTCCTCCAAAGCAATTAATCAAAACACCTGCAAACATGACAGCATGTGGGATGGAATGAATTATGGTACTTTAACAATCTGAGTGCAGTGAGCTGATGATTTCTACATATCTCACATTACACAGTGCGCATCTAAAGTCTTCAGATTAGTCAGAGTGTGGTGGACATTGTGCTTAGGGTAGTGCCAACTGTCCCATTCAACAGGGCTTTATTTGGGAGAAGGTTTGTGACTCTGATGTGTTCCTTTTGCAGATGATGTCACACAGTGTAATTAGGCACTGTCCTGCTTCACAATGTTTCACAATGGCTTGACTTATTTCCGCAAGAGTACTCCCCCCCCAAATAAACTGTGACATGTATTTTCATTTGTTGCTTGAGGATGGTTGTCTGGCTGATCTCAAGATCAATCCAGATTACTTTTCTGTCAGTCTGCAGACTACGCATAGTGAAAGTCATGCTTTGTCCTAGTATGTCTGGCCTTTCTCCGTATTTTTTTCATTATCATTGAACAGTGCGTTAAATAACGCTCCTCAGTTCACTGAAAAAAAACCCATTCAATTGAAAAATGTGATTATATCATTGTACCAGCTGCTGATGTATAAATTGAGTGACTAAATCATGCTAAATGAAGCCTAATTGTTTGCAGTGTTGTCAGAGTTTGGTACATTCTGGTATGCAAAGAATTATTGCATGCCTTCTTCACTCACAAAACGACGCAACATCCAGAGGAACTGTGGCCTAATATGGCTCTGCTTTCCTAGATACTTCCAGGCATGAAGTCTCTCTTGTGTACTTGCAGACTGGCCATCCATTTCTGCTGGAATGTGAGAATCAGCATTTTAGAATCAGCTTCTCTAATCTATTTCTCTTTCATAAAGAGACATGACAGTTGGGGTAACTTAGTGTCTGACTCTCATGCTGTGATTTCAGAGCAAAAAAGGCATGCTTCTCTGTCCTCATTGTTTTCAGAGAAATGGAGTAAACATGTTTTTTCATTCATCACCCCTCTCGACAAGTCAACTTGAAGTACACTGACCAAAAACTATTTGTGGAATTTGTTTCATTGTACCATGACTGCTAATGATTTCGTAGAATCGGTCTCAGCTTTGATGATCGTGTACTTTTTTAGCCACATGGATATACTGTATCAGGCACATGATTTAATAAGGCCGGAATTTCTGGTTTTTGTGGAGTCAATGTTAGTATAAGATTTCTTTAGTCAGACATTTTTGTGCTGGTTTACTGTTTTGAGACATGGCTTACAAATCAGTTCAGCTAATACTGTTATCATATGTGCTGAAATGTGGTGAGAAATTATTCTGAAAGATATATAGGGATTACGTTTAGGGATTATAATGAGAGAACCTGGTAATGTAAGTATTTTTTTAAAATGTTTTTTGTGATATTGTACTTTGTATTTGCTTATGACTCAGGTCAGAGGTCTAATAAAAGAATTTCATTTTATAGAGGATAATTTAGTGGAGAAGTAAAAATGGTCTATATCCCTCTGGCTAGGATATTTGGATTTTCTTTTGACATGCTGACTTAACAGAGCACTTTTTAAAGCTCTTGTCTCATTGTGTTTTTCTACCCCTCTCCACCCACTCTCGTCCACCTCCAACTCTCTTCCCATCTCTTTCTCTCTCCCCAGCAGGTCTTGGCACTGACTGATGCGTTGTCACGCGTAGGATTCCAGAACCTCTCTCCATCTTTTTTTTTCTCTTTTTTTTGCACTCCCCCTCCTCCTCCCAGCATCCCTAATAAGACACATGCTCCTGGGCTGGGGCGCTCACTCACACCAGCCTCTCCTGGCCGCTGCCGTTACAGGCTACGCGCTGCTTCCAGCACTGCCCGGCTTCATGGGTTGAAAAGGGCCGCGCGCTCCTTCAGCTCTCACTTTCATCTCAGCACATCTCCCTGCACCTGAACCACTTCCATCATCCTCCTCATCCTCATATGGCTCGTGCCCTGGGCATGCTTGGACTTGCAGCTGCAGCAGCCTCCACTAAAGGCAGCGGCGGCCACAGCTGGCAGTAGACCGCTCCACCTGTCATAGCGTGGAAGGGGGTGCCCCCCGCCGCATCTGTCTGCCTGCAGGGGGAGACCCAGCGCAGCTGGGCAGCAGAGACTATGCAGCTGGGACTGGTGGCGCTGGCGGTGGTCTTCCTCAGCTCCATGGGTTACAACGACAGCCTCAAAGTCTCCAGAGGCAGGAGGCACAGACACAGTGAGTCATCACATCTGTCTTACTAGCATTTACTGTCCGTCTGTCCTTCTGTCTCTCTTCACAGAGTTCTTACTTGTGGTTCACAGCCACTCGAAACACAGTGGTGCATTTGTTATAAACATTTAACTGCAGCAATAAAAATTACTTTTGTTTATTTTCATCCCTATTGTTTGCTTTACCAGTGCAGATCATAATGGCTCTCAAGTTTCCTTTGAATGGCTGTTTTTCCTCCTTACTTTAATTTCTTTGCTTTTAGTTTATGCTATGCTTTTTATAGATATTATGGCATGTATTGTTTTAAAGTCAGTACACTTAAAGATTTGATGACTTTAATGGTGGTTTTGAGCACTGGTTAATGAAAGAATTCATTTTGAAACAAAGCATTACAACTGAGCTGAGTTGGCACACTAGATTTTTCTGAAAATATACATACACTTTTTGCTGCTACTCTGCAAGAGTCTGTGCTTCAAACAAAAGCAAATTCCTGAAAATAAAATGAAAAATTTTTCAACTTTGCATGCGTTCTTTCACATGGTACTTGAAGATAAGAGTTAATCTGTAATTCGCAGAGTATAAAAAGAGCTCCCTCTAGAGAGCTACTGTGGCTAATTAAACATTTGAGTCTGTGCAGAGCATATTCTTGCAGTGCGACAGCTGTACAAATATGTTCGCAGCATTCGCGGCTGGTTAATTAGTAAATGACTCGCCATGGCTTTTTAACATTACCACAGAGTTTTTAAAAAAATCTAAAGAAATGGTGGGATAATGATCTCCTACATCAGAGCATTTTACAATATGAAATAAATCATAAACCAAGATCTCTCAGGAGGATCTTAAAATCTTAACAGTTGACCAATAAGTCTGCCTCAAATCCATGAAGACATTACTTTTAATATCGTTTCATCAGTTTTATTGGCGGACATTGTTCCGACAGATGCTATTTCACATCAGGCTGAGCTACTGTCAAATTTTAGTGCTTGTTGGCAATCTGAAAATGCCTAAACCAATGCAACAAAAACATCGACAGTTCATTTTGCCCGAGTGTTTAGCTGTGTTTATATTACAGATTGCTTTAAAACAGTAATGCAATCTGTGATCCAGGAAATGAGTGATCAAGTTATCTACCTCACTCATGGTAGCGATGGATGAGATGAGACACATGCTTTTATGTGCTTATTAGCTAACTCCACCGTTCTCTGGCTATGAGGGCTTAACTTATAATCAGCGTAAATGCAGCGTATGCCTAGGGTTACACATATACCCGCATCTCATATGACATCCCTCTTTTTCAGAAATCTGATTATATAACGTTGCTGCCTTGCAAAAACGATGCTAAGAGACAATGCTAACAATTGTTGTGTTTACTTAATATACTTGAATTTACGACGCTAAATGTCCTGTCCTCACCCTTTCTAGGGTTTTGTCGCTATGCACTAGATGTCATCAAACTTGCATTAATTCAACCAGCTATCCACACTATTCCTGAATTCCTGGAAAATCAGATTTCTGTGTGCTTTCTTGGCCAGAACTGTCTTTTGGGCCAAAAATGTCTCGGTTGTGATGTCCAGCTAAGCTGAGCAAGATTACTGTTTTCATTTTAGGAAAACAGATTGCAGTTCATTTATCCTCCGCTCGTTTATTACCTCCAGGATGCTTGAGCAAGAGCAGAGAGTTGAGGGCAGATTTATGCTTCATATTAATGTAGCTTTAGTCTGCAGATGATCTCTACAAGCTGGGCATGAAGACTATTCAACTTATGGTCTTATCACACGCTTCACAGACCGATTGAATGATGTCGTGAAATCCTGCCTCCACCACAGAGGTTGCTGCTGCTTTTTTTTTGGTGACTGTGGACAGTTGCGTCCCTGTTTGTGCATTGAGTTGGTCTAACCACTGTTCCATAAACTCAACCAAAACAGTGATTTGCCCCTACCATCTATCATACTACTTTCATATTTATTGTTTCTAAAGAGAGGCTTTTTCATATCTCCCAGCTCCGAGGGAGGGGAAGGAATGTAGTGATCAGATGAAGAATGTCTCTGCATTTGATGAGCCTCTGCACCAGAAGTGTAAATGGTCCTGAAGATGTGTTTATGTTTAGAGTCACTGGTCAAACTCATTCTGATTCAAACACCTTGAGGCCTTGAAGAGGAGTTCTGTACCAAGTTACACAGGCGGAACAATACAGCTCTCGTAATGTATGTTTTGTTGATAACTGGCCGAGTGCTTTCATGTCTGGCGGCGGTCTTTAATTGATGTGTATGATTTATATAATGAATCTACACAACACAGAGAGGGAAAATCAGAATGTTTTACACAGATGTTCTCCTGGACCTTCAGGGTATTTTGTGTCAGCACAATTTCTTCATGTGTGCATGGTTTCTTTGCCATATGCCTAATTCAAATCTGTCATGTTCTCACTGCTTCTGCCTCATGTACTGTTGTTAGATAAGGATAAGAGTAAGCACAACTGGGGGAGCATTCCAGTGGGCTGTTAGAATCAAACAGATAAACTCTATTAGCATGGTCAGAATGGTATATGACACTTGATCACATCTCGCCACCTTTGCTGCCAGTTAAATATTACGGGATAATGATTTGTCTATCATTAATGCCGTGGAAAGAACAAGACTTACACAGATACTTGCATGCATCCCCATGCATTGTTGCCATGACTTGACCTGTGTGCAACTAATTCAGAGGTGTATTTTTAACACTTTTATCATCCGCTTTATTTCTGTGAGATGGGCTGGGCAGATGAATTTCCTTGAAACTGTGTATATTTAGAGATGATACCATGTAGACCCATAAATCTGCGCAGATGACCGCTTTTTTGAAGGCGATTGGCCCCAGAAACAGGATGTGCACTTTGTGCAATCCTTTATTTCTCCCATTGGCTATTGACACTAGCATTTTTTGGACAATAATAAAAGTGAGATTGCAAGGAGTCATGAGAAGGACAAATCTGAACAATCATGTGAGGTTATGCAGTAATGTCAGTTGTCACTTTTTCATAAATGTGTTGTTTCATGGTCTGATAGAGAACTACATCTGACAGGCTGCATGATTTAAAATGGAGTGTTTATCTTATGAGTTGTCAGTCCATGTTCAACTGTACAGTTTGCAATGTGTTGTAATGAATCCAATTCCAAATTGTGACCTAAAATGTCTCGAATGGAAAGAGTCCTTCAAAGTCTTATTTATTTATTTTAAATAAATATTATTTATTATTATTTTATCATTTAATTCTGATTCTTTTAAAAACTATGTTTGAACACTGTAATTATATTTATATTAATATTTTATCTTCTGCTTCTTTGATCTTTTCCTCTCTGTATCCTGACAGCAAGTACTGAAGTACCGCCATCATGCTCCAGTGGTTGTGAAAGCTGCTCTGAATATAACGGATGCACAAAATGCCGACCGCGCCTTTTTATCCTCCTGGAACGAAGTGACATTCGTCAGACAGGGGTGTGTCTGGCCACTTGTCCCGTAGGATATTATGGCATTCGAAATCGTGATGTGAACAGGTGCACACGTGAGTATTGTTGTTGGTTCTGGTAAAAAGAGCATGTCCACAGACTTAAAATAACTTTTTAGAACTAAATGACCATAACTTTTAAACTGAATATAACTGCTGAAGTAGCAGGAATTGAATTGCAGCTCAGAAGTGCTGAAAAGTCTGCTGTCCATAAGGTTTGCCATTTGTGCTGTTGCATATATGTAAAATGTGAAATTGTTAATTGATTTTTCCTCAAATTGATGAATGGAACCATTGAACTTACTGACACTGACTGATAACTGATTTCTTAATCTCTTAATTAATTTCTTAATTTTTTTGACAAAATGTTGCAATTGCTTGGCCTTTTTAACAATATACAGAAATACAACTGGATTTTCTTGGATGATGTACACAAAACAACTTAATGATATGTCTTGCTGAAGGAAAACTCGTATGAAAGTAGAGAATCATTCATTACGTGCAATTTACTGAGGAACTCCACCAGTGGCATTAAACCAGCGCATCTTACCCAACACAGCCGAGCCAGCGATCTGTTTTCTCTAACTTTGTGGGTGAAAGACAGGATTCAGGGAAAAAATCCAAAGCAAAACATTGGTAATACACTGTTTGTCTGTTTCTGTAAGGAAGTCTACATTATTACTTTGGCCTGGAAATGCAGAGTTCATGTTAGTTCAGAGCTTGACCATCTTTTTCTACTTAAGCACTTACATCTATCTGCATTTTCTTATGGGATTTCCCTTTTATCTTCTTTTTCTTCATACTATTTCATACTACATTTATTGAATTTGAATACACTAAGGTATACAATATTACCATATGGCAACATTTTACTATGATTGAACAAATGTCAAGGAAAATTATAGATAAACGACTGCACAATGCCTCTTATAAACTGATTGGTGGTATCTCTGTGGACTGATTAATCGGCAAATTTTTGCATTTTTATGCCAAGTGTGTGTTTCTAGTTGAAAATTGAATGATTTCTCATCTTCTTTTTGAGGTGGAGGTAAATTTTGATAGCCAATTAGTGTGTGCTGCAGCTTGGACTTATTATATTTTGTTACAGGAAGAAAATGCTGTCTTTTGTTTTGCAAGATACACTCTTGCATCATGTTACTTAATGTCTCTCAGATGTTGGTGTGATGCAGTTCTTTTCTAAATAGTCATTAAAGGTAATCTCAATTCAGACATGACAGTGAAGGATATTACCCTGTGGAGCTTGCATTTCACATCCAACGTCATGGTCTCTCTTTAAAGCAATTTTACAGAGTTGATAGCCACTCTTTCTAATAATCCTGTGTAAATATAGAGACCTATTTGACGACACAATTGCTTCTTCTTATCAGCAATAAGACATGGTCCACAGGTATGGACTCCACATAAATATTACTATAACTGTCCAAGCTGTTGCAATGGACTTAAATATAAACTTGATTCTTGTCTTGTGATAGTCTGTTAATGTAGAATGAATTAGAAAAAAGGGAAAATGAAAACATGCATGTGCAATAGCATACACTAAAGATTTCAAAGTGTTCTTCTTATTATTTGCTCAAGAATCCTTACTTTGCTGTCATATTGTGTGTTGTACTGGGTTATGGCAAGGCTACAGTGCATGTTAGCCCTTCATTTCAACCTTGCTGCTCAAACCCCTCAGTGGCTCAGCTGCTGTAATTATTCAATCAGCTGCTTGTATTTGATTCATCTCCAAATTCCCAAGACATCTTGTTAGCAACATTTGTCTTACATTAAGGGTACATTTGTGAATGCTTGAGTGAAAAAGTATTCTCTGCAAACATCACAGATGTCAAATTTAGTTGTCAAGCATTTTAAAGTAGTAATTGAGTGCAGAGGTTACAACAGAGAACACGGAGCAAGAATACTCCTAAGCCCTCTCCTGTCTTTGGTCCAAGCTCAGTGGTGAAGATATGCGTGTGTAACTTCCCCTAAGGTGTCTACTCAAAATGCTTTTCTGACAGGTTCCCATGCTGTAATCTAGAATTGTTCATATCTCCTGACCATTTAGTGTGATCATTTCACAGGAACTATTTATATAGAAGCCATTAACAGATAAATGCATTCAGATCACCCTGATTGTTGGATTGTTGTTCATGTATGAACCTTTACATGACACTGTTACGTGCAAAGGAATGAATGAAGCATTGGCTCTCCTGTAATTAGATAATAGTGATGGGATTTGGGTGGGGAAGTGTATTCTGGTAGTCTTGTTGGAAGGTGTCTGTTTTTCATTCGTGCAGTGTTCATAATTGCCCCCAATTTAAAGCAGTTTTGTTGTTTGACTGAAGAAGCTGGTCTTGTAATGAGACAGAGGTGCAAGCAGCAGAACACAGCTTTGACATGCAGGACTCTTGGACTGGACTTGCTCACCCCTGCTGTGCTATGCTTTTAAAAGGTTTTGGGTGTTATTTATGGTATAGCTTAATGCCTGCATATATCGTCTCTCTCAATGATTGTTTTTCCCTCCTCCACCAATAAATCTCCAAATAGGAGTTATTCAGCCTGCATATTTCACTTAAACACATTCATGAATTATCATAGCTTCCTGCAGGGAAAGTCAACAATATCCATTATGTGTACATTTCACTCAAATCATAGAAAATTGATTGCTGTTAAGTATAACTTCACTGACAACAATAAGTTATAGACTAAAAGGACATGAAAGGGGCTTGACAGGTTCCCATAATTACCCTCATTACTGACTACATTTTGTGTCTTTCTTTTTCTTTCAGAATGCAAAATAGAAAACTGTGCAGACTGTTTCAGTCGAACATTTTGTGCAAAATGTAAAGAGGGTCTGTATTCATACAGTGGACGGTGTTACCACAGCTGCCCTGAAGGCTTAACCACTGTCAATGCCACCATGGAGTGTGTAGGTGAGTGACCCTTCAGATATAAATGATGACACACACAGTAAAAATGCTTCAGAATGAATTGGAATAAGATCTCTTTCATTACCAGTTCATTAATATGTTATATGTTTATAGAATATGTTTCCATTTTTAGTTTATTAGCGCATTCAACATTATGAAAATACCATTTTTGAAACTGCAGCCATGCTATATAGTGTCCCAATCTAATGCTATAGCTACCAGCTCATAAATTAACCCCAGGCTACTAGACACTAGACACAATGTAACATGCTAGTTATTTATTGTGGTCCACAGAAACATTTCACATGGTGAAAGGTAAAGTTGTAAATGTTGCAAAAGTAAACCTTCACAAACATTTTGTTGAATTTTTAAGATATCTCAATCAGAAACCAAGTTTTACAAACCAAGAATTTATCAGTTCTGCAGATCCAAAACCAAGAACATCACATTCAAAGATTCAAATGCATTCCAATAAATTCTGTTTCATTAGGGCACAATTAAAAATTTAAAGCAGTGTGTGTGTGTGTGTGTGTGTATGTGTGTATCTACATCTGCTGGTTAGCTTCATGCAGAAAGGCATCAGGCACTGCACTCATCACTTAAATCACTCTTTCAGTTTCAAAATCACAATTAGAATCAGTGGCCAAAATATGTTAACATACAAGGAATTTGCTTTAGTCAATTTGTGCCTCTCTAGTATTATATGCAATGTACAGACAGTACACAATATACAATGTACACAGTATACACAGTATACAAGCAATATGAAGACTATAATCTAAAGACAAGTAATGTACAGATGTCTAATTATTTACAGACACTATATTTGCAACAAAGATTATGTAGGTACAAGCAGTATACAAGAGTATGTGTGCTAGCGCAAACAACCAGAACCAGTTGTTCAAATTACACTTTAAATCAGTAACTATGTGTAACTACTGACATTGGTTATTTCAGCTTCTTTATGAACAATATTTGTATTAACGTGAGTGAGATCGTTCAAATATGTGTTAGTATTTGTGTTGTTTTAGATCACGCTTTGAGGCTGTGAGGCATAACAGTTCATGTGGGAGCACACACATGTAGCTGCTTTTTCGTGGACATGGATTTATTCCAATGATTCTTTTTTGTTGGAGTGTAAGTGTAAGAAAACAGATGCTAACAGGCAAAGGTTTGACCTTGTCTGCATGTTACAGAAGTAAATCATACATATTAAAATCGAGCTTTCAGCAAATAATGAATCAGATTGCAGAAACTGCAGAAAATCCATGACAATCAAAATATTGCAATATTTTTATTTAGTTTAGTTTAGGGCGGCACGGTGGCGTGGTGGGTAGCGCTCTCGCCTCACAGCAAGGAGGGCCTGGGGTCGATTCCCCCGCCGGGTGACCGGGGTCCTCTCTGTGTGGAGTTTGCATGTTCTCCCCGTGTCTGCGTGGGTTTCCTCCGGGTTCTCCGGTTTCCTCCCACAGTCCAAAGACATGCAGTCAGGCCAATTGGGTGTGCTAAATTGTCCCTAGGTGTGAGTGTGTGAGTGACTGTCTGTGTCTGTGTGTCTGCCCTGCGATGGACTGGCGACCTGTCCAGGGTGTATCCTGCCTTCCGCCCGAAGACTGCTGGGATAGGCTCCAGCTCCCCCCCGCGACCCTGACGGAGAAGCGGCTTGGAAAATGGATGGATGGATGGATAGTTTAGTTTAGCTTTTCTGCTAAATAGATGACATCTGAGTGTTCTGCAGACCACCATACATATGAAACAGTATAATACAATACCACTCATTGTTTTGTTAGATCTCTAATATTTTGTGATCTTCATTCATGACAATGATTGTCTCCATGGCAGTTATATTGAAGTTTTGTGATAACAGTATAACTTTAGGACATTATCAGAACATTATCAGTTTATTGTTCTCATGGTATATACAACATGTATATCACTGCTGTTAGAACAAAACCCTGTATCTCCATTTTATGACGTGTTTCAATTTTTGACACCTGTTGCTCTTTACATTTTATGTAAATTGATGAATGTATCAAAAGAAACTGCCGAAAATTACTTGGAAAAAACTCTGGTTCCATTGACTTACATTAAAAGTGAAGTATCTGTTTCCTTCTCCTGTAAAGTTACCATTTTGGAGATACGAGGTTTTGTTCTGACAACAGCAATATGTAACGAAGAGCTTTCATATGAGCTCTTTGAGGTGGTATGCAAGCTTGGTTCTTATTCAAGAGATGAGATTCTATTTCCAAACATGGAAAAGACAGATATGGATGTTATGAAAGTACAGAGATTGAATTGCGCATGAGATCCAGTCTTTCCTCAAAAGCATATACGAACCACATCATTTCATAAAACACTCTTTGCTTCACTGCAAAGCAATCAAAGCAATGGCACAAGAAGAAACCTGCTGGGATACATACAGCTTTTTTTTTTCCACCCTCTTCTCTCCTTTTCTCTGGGGTTTCTCAATTGCTAGTGAAAGGAACTTTGGAAGGAGTCCTGCAGAGTGATAAGGGCTTTATGGATTTATTTTGAAAATTGTTCTGTCATAAGCAAGCAAACACAGTGCTAATAGCATTACTCCCAGAGACTGCTCTGGCTTCCTCAAGCTGCTTGGCTATTTTAGAGAGACGCCTCAACCTCCAAGGTTACGTTTTGGCATTACCCATGCTCCCTTACCTTCACAAGGGGTCAGGCCAGCACCTCTTATCATATATTTTTCTCTCTGTGATTGTTTTTGGCAGTGTGATGTTCCTTTTAGCTACTCTGCCACATGCACTCCTTAAAAAATAAATGAACAAAAAAATTAATGTTGAAATTTGGTCTCCAATTGAAAACAGTTCAGACCACATGGAAGTCATAACTAGAGCTTGACAGTGTGTCATAAGGTTGGATAAAAATGAAGCCCACCACACATAATCATAACAAAGGCCCTCCCTTTGATAGAGGAGGAATAAGAGAATATGAGTGCTGATGGATATTACCAGTCTGAATCTCAATCATGAATTCCTAAGGGTTCGCTGATATGTTTTCCTCTATATTTGTTTGGAGTAACTCTTGACCTGTACTGAGTAAGCCTAATTTTTTCTTCTGAGGAACGTAGTTCATCTTTGCTTTCTTCACGTTCTAGTGCAATGTGAGCTGGGGGAATGGAGTCCATGGGGCCCTTGCATGAAGAAAAACAAAACATGTGGTTTCAGAAAGGGCACTCAGAACCGTAGGAGGGAGCCCACTCAGCCCCCGAGTCCAGCCACTGTTACTGGACCTGCGTCTGCCTCTATCTGTGCTCCAGAGACTGACACGCGGAAGTGCACTGTGCAGAAGAGGATCTCCTGTGGAAAAGGTAAGCCACGGGAGGGGAAACATGGAAGAGTGACTCTATCTTGGACATACTTGCCAACAAAAGCAGTAAACAACAAATGTTTGTTCATGGAAACAGTAAGGGAGTATATCTTTTCATAATCTGCTCAGCTTCATGGATGTGGCGTGCAAGTGCTCCCAGAGAAGCTTGCCAGACTATTAGGTTTTAAGCGAATCTTTACACACTGCATCATAGACGTGGCATCCTTAAGCTAATTTGGGTATGTTTATGTAGCATAAGGACACAATGTTTGTGTCACAATAAAACATAAACAAGTCTGTGAATATGAACAGTAAACAAACAGCAGCACCGCTGGCCAGTAATCTGTGCATCGCTGGCACTTGATCTTAAGACAGGCTTGTGTTTGTTGTTTTCACTTACCAAGGTCCGAGGTTAACAGTAATATGACGTTCAGGCACTCGAGAAGAGATCTAAATCAAATGAGCTGGCATATAAGCTGTACAAAGTCTTTGTGAATAAATTGTTTAAGCCTAATGCTAATCTCCTTCAGCTCAACTTTCCTGCCTTTCAGAATCAAAACTTGTTACGGTCATTTGCTGTCAGATATTTCATTTACACTTTGGATATGAGCAAAAGGATATTGGGGAGTTCTGTGAAAAACATTCACTGTTCACTGGCCAGTCTGCTGCCGAGGTTAATAATCCCTCTGGCTGTGCATTGCTTTGAGTTTATATGATTTGCAGCAGAATCAAAGGCATCATGTTTGGACAGCTTGTTTTCATGAACATTGAAATTTTCTGCCTTGCTCATAAAATGGACCTTGCAAAACATCAGAACTTTAATCATATTAGGGCCCAGGAGAGGTTTGGGAGAACACTCAGACATTTCATGCATTTGCACTTAATATAGCTGTTACTATAGTGTTTTTACACTTCGGCCTTTATATCAACCATCCCCTAGGTGGTCCTGTTGCATGAATTCAGTCTGCTCGTATCACATTTCATAAGCTAGCATACAGCATCTAAGTAAGCTTTCGAGGTTTTTGAACCTGGCATGCAGACCGAAGCTCTCATTAACTCATAACTTAGTCTAAATACTGCTGCACATGTTAGATAGGTGTTGTAACAAGGCCCCTCACATAGTTGTTAAGGAATGTTCTAACTTCATAATAATGAAAAATAGCGTATTGCATAATTCAAGCGCTAATTTTCCATACCATGAAGTTTTCGCTCTTTCTTCTTTGAAGAGTTTCAAGTAGGCTGAGGAGCATGTTCTTCTTCAGGGAAGAAGTGGGCTCCATGCTGGACTGGGTATGACAGCAGCATCTGAGAAATGAGAGGCAAATTTACACTGTATGACGCCCTCATTGTGGAAAGAATTTCAGCCCCAGGTCCATAAGAATAATTAACAGTGAAATATTATAAACTACCCCATAAAAGAGCTATACTGCCTGCCAGATTTTTAAACTTAGTGACCACTTTTTGGGAAGAGGGTGGTCAGAGACAGGGGTGTGTTGCGCTGATGGGATTCGATGTGTGGGAAGATGTTTGTTTGCAGTTCATCCTTGAAACAGTGCAAATTTAAAGCTCTCATGTGCTTGACTAGCATAATGTTAGCACTGTTTCTTTGCTTCTGCTGTTCTCAGCTCTGTTGTGCTGTGAATGGAAGAAACCATCCTGTTCTAAATATGAATGTTTAGGTGTTGGGTGTCTTGACCTCCTTGTCTCTCTTTTTTTTTCATGAACACCGCGTGCTAAATTAGCAAGGCTGTTAATACATCTGCTGGAGTTGGATCACAGGGCAGCTGTAAAATCACAGGGGGCAGCGCTTGTATAACACAGTGATTTACTCGTCTGCAGAACTCATGCTTTGTGTCGATTTGGCCGAGTACTCCCCCGTTTTTTTCCCTCCCTCTTCCTGTAGATTAATAAATAGGTTTGCACGAAAACCGAATTTGTTGAACACATGATTGCCTTTGTCAGACTCTAGTGTTTAGGTTGGATTGAGTGGCGCTGTAATCACTGCTGTCATGAATGAACAGAGCTTGCCCCAGCCCCATTAGTGCTTTATCAGAGGCGAGCTAATGAGTGTCCTGTGTGCTGAACCTGAGGCTGGGGTTCCCCTACTTCTGACTGATGGGGGCTTTGCTCTCTTTAAACTCGTGGCCTGCAAATCATCATTATCAGAGTCTAAGATGGAGGCGTATCATGTACTCGTGGCAACTGAATTCCTTTCCTGAGTAGGAGTGTTCACAGAACAAACAGTATTAAGCCAGAGGCCCCCCGAAAATTGTGCAAAACCTCATGTGTGCATCTAGAAGTTTGCAGGTAGACTTTCGCTGATAGGTTTATGAAATAACATTCTATATTTAGTCAGTGACACTCCAGGAAAGTAGCTCAGAAAATCACGCACAACGTCAGAAATTCTTGCTCCATCTTTTGCCAGGCCCTTGTTAAAAAACGTAAGGAATTCAAATTATTACACATTTTGTGGCAGGACTCAAACTCCATTAAATTGTTAAATGTTTAGAAGAGTACTGCCAAAACAAGCTGTTTTTTTTTTTTTTTAAGAGAAAAGACATTTGAAGAATGTATGAGATCACTGATTTTCTGTGAAACCCTTACCACATAATTAGAGAGGGTAAAGGTTACATGCATCACTTTGTAGAAATTAGATCCTGTTTATTGGTAGATAAAATGATTGTACTACATTAATTCCATTAATTTGGTAGAGCATTGCCATGCAAACCAGAACTGTTTGCGTAAACAACACAATATGAGTGTTATATAACCTGCAGACATAGTAGTTTTACATGTTTCTCGCATGCAAAAAGGCGTCAGAATTCTGAGAGCTGTGTTTGGTAGACTTGTATGCTCACCTCTCTATGGGGGTGGTACACACCATCAGGATGATTTGGGAAATTCTGTTTGACTATCAGAACTATGTATTTACTTGGAAAAAAGTGGTCTAATTCCATCCCTCTATTGAGAAAACGCAAATTATTGGATAAAACCATTGATCATTTCTGCGTCTGCTTGGATGGCGAGCCTGTAATTTTCTAGCTGTATGTAATTTTGTATGTGAAACCAGTGGCCTTCCTGACTGGAAATTCTGAAGATTACAAAAGCAAAGTATTGGATTATCTTTAAGCAGCTGGCATCAGGCAAATGTTGAGAGTAGTGACTCAGCAAAGAGCTTCTTCATATGAAGCAAACATCAGCATAGTTTGTTACTAAATAGGTAATTATGCTATTTAGGTAGTGGCTTGTGGTTGAGAGATTTTTGTAGATGAGTGGAGATGAAGTTTTGAGTAATAGCATCTACAGCTCTAAATATGTCAGTAATACTTAAACCAACTACACCTTTGATAGGACTGGACAGATTCTGTATAGTCACAAGCTAAACATGGCCAGGAATAAACTCTTGTCACTCTAGTGAAACCTAGTCACTAATCTACTTCTTACCATTCATTAAGAGCTGGTGCACATGTAGCTGCAAAAAGTAAACATTTTCTGTGGGAATGGACATTCATGACAAACATAATGTCCACTCCAGAATCATGCGGCTAAACAATGAATTTAACTCTGTAGACTAAGGAAATTGTACATTTTGAATGTTAAAAGGGCCCATATCATGGAAAGCAAAATTTACCCAAATTTTTCTGTTAAAGTTTTTTTTTTACATAATGTTT
Source organism: Pygocentrus nattereri (assembly GCF_015220715.1). Lineage (NCBI taxonomy): Eukaryota > Metazoa > Chordata > Actinopteri > Characiformes > Serrasalmidae > Pygocentrus > Pygocentrus nattereri. The sequence continues at coordinate 24,440,606 of NC_051213.1, forward strand.
ATTAGAGTATATTAGAGTTTGAAAATGTGTGTATAAGCATAATTTGTTTCAAAAAGTAAAAAAGTAAGTTTTTGAAACTTCATTCAGCCCCCTGCCCATAAAGCCAGCAGAAAAGAAAGTTGTAAAGGTGTTTTGAATGTTTATTCAAATATATATTTGATATATATATATATATATATATATATATATATATATATATATATATATATATATATATTTGCACACATATACCTGTTCAGCCTACGCCAGTTCAGCCCCAGTTATTCATTATTATTATTATTGTAAGAGGGAAAGAAGTTGTTTATCGTTTTAATTCATTATTATTCATTGTTCATTGTATAGTTTAAAAATTGTAGTTTAAAATATGTATAGCTTAAAGATGTGAGATGATGCATATTCTTGTGAATTGATTAAAAACAATTCCTAAGTATTCCTAAGTAGTTAATATTACAACTCTGATATTTAGTCCCTATTTACAGACTTACTGGGGGGGGGCAGTTAAGAGGGACACACACTCACACACGGACACAGGGACACCCCTTTGAGACGCATAGAGAGAGAGAGAAGGTGTGTTAGCAGTGCTGTTGCTAATTGTACTGTCCATAGCCATTCAGTGGGAAATAAAAGAGAAGTTCTACCTCAATCTTGTAACCCGACTATATTTTCCACCCCTTTGAACAAGAGACTTGGAGTTACTTGGATCTACACTCAACTTCGAGGGTTACATTATTATCATTATTGGCATTACATAAACACATGGATATAAGATTTAACTTTTCAGTCCTTGTGTTACTAAAGATAAACTTGGCCATTATATGCTTGATCCAGTAGTTTTTGTTTTTTGTGAAAACCATTCTGTATCATCTTTAACGTCTGCAGAGTGTTATCAAGACGCAGAACAGATGAGTCTGTCTGTGTGTATGTGTGTGAGTGTGTGTGCCTGTGAGTGTGATTGTGTCTTACTGAACAGAATGTCAGTTTCAGGAGTATGCAGTGGCCGTAATGCTCATGTCATTAAACACGGCACAAATGCTCTCCAGTACCATAGAAGTGTTGACTCGGTTTCCAGGGAGCACTGAGACTCACAACACCAACTTCATAACAAACATCAGTCAGCAAAGAGGCCTCACTCCCCCTTACAGTAGTGCTGCTGAAAATGTTGGGAAATGAACCAGCATGTGTTCCTTTCCCTTTGGTTTTGACAATGCTGATGCTTAAGTGGCTTTGTCGAGAAGTAGGTAGAGTTACCTAAACTCATATTCAAGTAAAGGTATATTGTTACTTTAATGAATTAATGACTCAGGTAGACATAAAAGCAGCCCAACAGAACTACTGGAGTACCCGAAGCAAAGGAAAAAACAGACATCTCAATATCTATAATAAGTAGTTTCTCATAGTCAGTAATGGGATCAACTGGAAAGCCAAAAGAGACTTTAGCTTTTGTCCCCTGCTGCTTAGATATTTCTTCTGAAAGACCCCAGTAATATCATGTGCTCATCCTCTTGAGTTTTAGTAGAGATATAATCACACATTGTGCTCAAAATTTTCAAATTTTCAAATGTTCATGCTCATTCCCCTTTATCTTTCTTGTATCTCATGTCTGTTTTTTTCTAATGCTGTTTCTCCCAAGTCTCAGCCTCAGCCATCAAAGAATAACAAAGAGCAACAATAAAATACTGTCCTCTGTGTAGGAGTAAAAACTATCAACTAAAAATGATTAACTCATAATGCTGTAGTGGAGCTTTTTTAAAACATCCAGCATCTATCTGCAGAGTACCTGAAGTTTGTTAGGCAGCAATCTTCACTTTTTAAGCTCTTTTGGTCAAACATAAAGTTGTAAAGTGAGAGGTATGAGCTACAGCAAACCAGTCCAGGTGCTGAATCAACACATAATGAGTTTTAACACAGAAAAGGTAATCGGTCGCTAATGTTAAAGAGGTAAAAATCCATCCAAAATTTTACTTAAGTGTAAGTCGACCGAATTATTACCCACCTCTGTTGATCGTACTTGGATTAATTATTATAATGTGCATAGACTGTAAAAGTTTGTATCAGTGTTAAACGGTGTTAGTCTGAAGATTTGTTGACTATCCCCACTTATCATATCCCGGCTTTTTATTCGCAACATCTCACAATCAAGCTCTGTTGTATTTCTCTCCCTGACCCCAGGCCTCTGAAAGCCTCTCTAATGGATGTTTGCGTTGATGAAGTAGTTATGCACTTAAAATAAGTGACAGACACATACACACACGGATCTTAGCTGCAAGAGGGTGTGGGGAGGAGGGCTGTTGGGAGATGTCTCACTTTGGCCAGCTCCAGTGTTCATAAAGGCCATTATGTTCCTTCAGGCTTTGTCTCCCTAAGTGTTGAGACTTCTCCAGTCCCGGGCGTCAACCCTCACAAGGCCTTGATTATTACTGTCTGGGCAGCAGTAATGGCATACGGAGTGCTGTTGTGTGTTTCCTGTCAGCTTTGAACAGTGCTGGATTGCATCATGTTGGCATTTACAAAAAACTATGCACTTTTCCTATAGAGGAGTTTTTATTTTTTAAGTCACAGCTCAAACACAAGGACAGCTGGTATGATACAAATACTTGAAGGCAATTTCATAGTAGACAGTTTGTATTACAGTATTTAGAGGTCTGTAAACAAGTTGGAACAGACAAAATACATCAGAAAAACAGTGGTGCCACATTTACCATAAAAACCAAGATTTAATAAACTGCTGAAATATGATATAGACCTAATGGATCAACATCCAGTCAGCTGCTTGTTACTATGCAGTTTATGCAATCACTAGTTCTTATTGTTTGTAGGCAAACACATGTAGTTGTTCAGTGCTCTAAAAATACCCATTATATACTCAGAAATGCATAACCTGACATTATTTATCATGATAATGATAACATATCATCATATCCTCCTCCTGTACACATATTACATTCATATCCAGTCCCGTAGTGATAGGACTTGAATTTCAGCAGTCATTTGTGCTCCATGGGGTTCTAAATATATGAATTTGTTTGATTAATTCAGGAGACAAGGGGACGACTTCAAAGAACCAAGGACCAACAAATGGAAAAATCCGTGGTCGGGACTCCAAGGAGAGTGCCAAAGGGGGCGGCAAAAGGAAAAAGGCCCAAAATTCAACAACTACTGCGCCATCCATTATAACAAGCACCGTGACCTAACCTCGCAGTAACAAGTAGTGGTGGACAACGAACGGGAAGAACATGATCCACCCCAAAAGGCTGCTGAGTGTCAAACTGAAAAGGAATAATGCTGCTGCGCATTCATGAAAATGCTCAAAAAGAACTGGAGGATTGCTGCAATAAATCGTGAACTATGTACTGTATTAAGCTAGGGGAGAAGTAGGAAAAAGGCATTTGTCTGTGCAGTTGGAAGCACTTTGAAAGACTCTACTTCTAAAGGTTGTCTTTTTGTAAGTCTGGCCATAACGAAGGTTTGGCAGAAGAAATGTTTTGTAAGTATTTGATCAAAGGATTGAAGACTTCTATAGCCGCACCATGGAAGACACTTCAAATGATGTCTTCCATCCTTCCTTGATTCCAGAACATTTAAAAGCTGTTAACATCATTGTTGCTGTTTTCCTAATCCCACTTTAATATGGTTTTCCTGCTCCAGTGTTGGCTCTTTCTTTTGTGACAGGTACCAAACAGATGGAGTGTTGATGCGCAACTTGTATGAGTAAGCACGGAGAGAATGAAGAACACTGTCAAGATACTTTAGTTTTTTATTTCTATTTTATGATGAAACAAAAGCAAGTCACTGGAATTAATTTGTGGTTTAAGAAAGAGAAAGAGTTTATTTTGATAAAGGTCATTTCTTTAGATAAAATGATTCAAGATCAATTTGAAAGTAAGACGACACCTAAAGTTCAAGACACCAATCTTATGCAATGGTCTGTAAAACAAAGCTTTCCAGTTTTTATCGCTTTAGCTGACAATGTATAACAAAAAAGCCAATCAAACAAAACACAGTAATCCGCACAGAATGAATGATAAAGTGAATGTAAAATGTTCATTTGAGTTGTATGTGACCTGTGTTTAAGTGCGTAGTTATGTTTGTATATGTCTCTGTGTTCTTATGAGGGGAAAAGAGGGATTTTGTGTGAATGTTCAGAATGGTCTGTGAGCAGATGAACTCACTTATCCATGCAAATATGTGCTGTTTGGAGCATGGACAGTATGTCTACATTAGATTACAGGACACGTGTGACCAACCCACTGAAGTGAAAAGGAAGTGGGCACATTGTACACAGATATTTCACTAGCCTCTACATACCGTACAGCAATCTACATACCATATGGCTGCTCAGTTATTATGCATATATGTTTGCAACAGGGACAGATATATTTAGCACATAATCCAGTGATGCTCCGCAATATCCACCAGTATCAGACAAGGCAACGCTCCATCATACAAAATGATGCAATTTTAACTTTCAGCTACAGTTTTTGAAGCATTTTCTTAGTCTTTTTGCTTAACACAAACATACTTGCTTCCTCAGTATTCACTATGGACATTCATGATGTGAATTCCAACACCGCAGTGGTCGACTTCAGTTTGTATTGATTCTGTTTACTTTGTTAATACAATATACTTTGTTATTTCATACCTTATTATTTCAAACTCCTGCATAAAATAAAATGTACAATCTACTTAAATAAAAATTTGGATGCAATAAATATGCTCTATTATTCTGAAGTATGTTTTGTGTGGCCTTGTACTGCTAAATTTGCTTGCACTTTTTTTGCATTTTTGATTTTCCCTTTGGTGACACTATGCATGGTCCTTTTAGATGATACAAACACTCAACAAACTGTTGTTAACATGTTAGTAATATGGCCGAAACATATTAGGGTTAGGCTTAGGTTTTGTGTTGAGGTTATGCTTAGGGTTAGTATTAGAACCAGAGTTAGGTTTTGGGTTGAGGTTAAGGTTAGAGTTAGGATTAGGGCCAGGTTTAGGGTTAGCTTTGGGTAAGGTTGGGTAAGGTTAGGTTTTGGATTGTGGAAGTGACATAGTAAAAGTACGTCTACTTAATGCAAGTAATATATCAACAGTATGTCTTCAAGAGATTTACTCTAGCATATTTAGATGCTTCAATACTGCTACTTTACTGATATGTTGTTGAAGTGTTCATGAAAATATGTTAACAGGTTATTCATCATCTACTAAAGGACCACTCCAAATAAAGTTTCTTTTTTCTAAATTTTGATTTAACCCACTGGTGGGCCCAAAGTTTTACTATACACTTCTATAACCTAAGAACAGCTCAGCTAGTTTGCATTGTAATTTGTGTAATTACTAAATAATAAGCCTTAGTATGTAATAAGCCTGGGATTTTAATGGGGTTTCATAGTTGTCAACAGAAAGCTCTTACTTCTTTTCCTATTGGTCAGGCTTGACTTTGGCAGAAATCTTTCTAGATTCTTGAGATGGGATTCACGTATTTCTTTTTTCTTGAACAGTTAGCGTGATGTAGTAGAGGATCACATGTGCAGGAGATACATTATTACATTAAATTCTGGGAACTGGTGCTTCCAGGCCATGACTCTTCACAACGGGACGCCATCTTGGGAGGTGGATATGTGTGCATGCCGTGGTAATACAGTGCATTGATTACACAGCAATAGTTGGCGCCCAAATGAGAGCTATAAAAGTAGAGACAGAAATAAAAACTAATGATGTGTCATCGCCAGGGGGAGGGGTCTTGTGAGTCCTGTGGCCCGCAACCCCAACAGCCGTTTCTCATTACAGAGGGGAGGGCAGGACAACGGTAGAGAGTTCACCGTAAATTACATTTTCATCCCCCTTTCTGACCATAAATTTTTGCGTTGACTCCGTGGGATGCAGCTTTCCCTCTCATTCACCCTATTCCTCTTTTTCTCACCCCACTCGTTGTCATTTTCACTTCTCTCCCTTTTCTTCTCACCTCCCTCCCTCACCCCTTTTTTCTCTCTTTCTCATTCTCTCTCTCCTCAGTGGTAGTTTGATGGTATCTATGATGAGGTGTCCTGTCCTAGATGGACTCTGCTGGTAATTCTCAGGGTGAAGTGTTTTCATTCACTTTACTCCACTATTGTGAAACCCCTGCAAGGCCACATCAGCATTTTGAGCTGCTTCAACCTTCAGTATTATTTTTTGATTGGAGTGAGTTTGACATCATCCCTATATAGTTTTTTACCCTCCTTCTGACCTCCTACTGGAGTGTGCTCAGGTAAAGAATCCAGCTCTCTCCCACGGCCATCCCACAATCTTTTTCACAACTTTGTAAAGATAAAAGGCCTTTCATATCCTTCCTGTCTCTTGTTACAAATGAAAAACGTCTCAAACCAACAAGGTCAAAATTCATAAAAACAGGCAAAAACCAGCATGCAACCAGTGAGACTGAAAACAAAAGATACACACACTCAGAATTAAGGCACTGACAAAACTTCATAAAAGTGTTCATAAAAATGAGAACTTCTGCATTCCTCAGTTTAGCATGATCTGTAGTACTCACTAATTATATCAGCAGTGCTGACTAGCATGTGGATCCACATGGCTACCAGGTCAGGCAAAAGCACAACAGAAAGGAAGTCATTTCCAACTCTGTGGCTTCAGTGCTAATCCTGTTTCTGTTGACCCACCGCACTGTATGTTTTCAAGTGTTCCTTGATTTAACACACCTGATCCAACTCATCAACTGATTATGATTTTTTAAGGTATATCAGGTGGATTCCTGTATTTCTGTTTGGTAGATAAGACAGGTAAGGGTGAGGAACAGTGAATATGTGCAGCGCTGTAAGCTGCTAGGAGCAGGATTAAGAAACACTAAAGTAGGAAATACCAATTTTCCTACTCAGATATTACAATGAACAGCTACAAAGTCATATTTACAGGTGGGATTGTGGATGATAGACAAGTTTAAACAATCTAGTGTATGACATGACTTTTTACTATTCTTGAAGATGAAAAATGCACAGATTTGAAAAATATAACTGATGTGTTCTGCATAATTAAAATTAAATAGACAACTCTGTCTTTTCATTTAACAGTGTGGTGTCGCTGTAGAGTTAAAGACAAGGGAGGCAATTATTCTGCTGAAGGTGGTGTTCTTTTATCAAAAACCAGGCCGAAAGATACATGCAAAGCACTGAACTCATGGGGGGAAGTCACCACCAGCCATAGGCTTTCCCTCCATGGTGACAAACCCTCAAAATACCCCACAAAATACCCACACTCCTGCATGGCCACGTCTCCTGAGTGTCTAATAGACACACATGGCCAGTAGTGGGACTCTTTATATCCTCCCTTTCAAAGGTCGACCATCCCAGCAACCCACCAGGTCAAACCCAAGTCCATGGCCACATAAAGTCCTGGCCAGCACAAACACCACGGGGTGCTCACTCTTCAGTGGTGAGTCCTCGTCTGTGGCTGTGTCCTTGCCACAATGGCTCTCCATGAGTCCCATGCAGCTGGGTGCAACAACAACATCACTCCACAAGCCGGTGGTGACTGACTTGAGCTGCACAGTGTTTGCCTTCCAGTCATTTGATGTACCTCTTTCAGCATGCATGTACAAGCTGGTTGCAGTAGGGATTTCAGCAAACCCATGATGGTTACATTCCACTTCTGACACCACTGTGGCATCAGTATAGAGAAAGACACAGGGTGGCCATGATTCTGTTGGAGTTAGTGCTGTTTTATTCAACACCCAGGATAAAAGGCACATGCGAAGCAATGAACTCACGTAGGTCACTACCACCCTGTGGTGACCTACTCTCCCAACACAGAATAGCCACATCCCCCAACAGAGAATATCACTAAAAACAAATATACACAAATTAATGGACAACAAATTAAAAAAACATTATTTGTACCTTTTACAGGGAGTGGGCAATCCCATGAACCTCTTCACATGGTCCTCTGCATGAACTCTCCTCTAACAGCTGTGTTTGGTCAGTAGCATAATGCTACAATGGCAAAAAGTGTGTGACTTCCATCTTCTAACAAGTGCCCAAATGGAGTGAAGTTGTATTTCCTAGTTAACCATGTGGTAAGTACAACCTTCCAATGAGTACCCAAATGCAGTGTAAAATGTCAGCTTGGAATGCAGAGGTTGAGGGGAGTTTGCCTTATTGCATTGGCCATCCTAGGAGCACCTGTCAGCATCACTTGACTATTTCTACTCTAACTTGTTTTTACAGTGCGAGTTCGTGAGCAGAGAACATTTTTGCTTAGGTGCTAAAGTCAAACTTGTATTCTCTTCATTCTTTTTCTTCCTTCTCTAGTAGTGTACTTTTCAGGGGCACTTGAGGCCACCAGTCTCATACACATCACGGCACTCTGTGCATATTAACCAATTCTCCAATTTTTCTTCTCTATTCAATTCATAAGTGAATCCAGCTCTCCTTAGATGAACTCAGGGATTCCCCCTGAGAGTAGCCTGCTCCTCACTTTCCATCTCTCCCTCACTGAAACACAACAGCTCCACGCATGGCTCAAGATCTGAAGCAGGGTGAAAAGGGGCCAAAATCAGAAAGGTTCAAAAGGGGTGCCTCTGGAACCGCATGTGATGGAGTGCTTAAAGCAGGAGGATTTATACGCTGGCAGTATGCTTGTGTTGTCTACCATTGAGCTATTCGTGCCAGTGGAGGAGATGATATCTAAGGCCAGACCTACAGGCTTTTAAAGCTCAGACAGCTGAAAATTACCCAACAATCTGCTCAGTTAAATTAGCTGAAATACATGTAACTGGTAACATTTTATTGACAGCTAGTCTGAAAATAGAAAGTAAGCTATAGGCTTTAAGCAGTTTTGTGAAACCAATATTTGTTCCCAGCAGCTATGATATGTACAGTCTTATAGATTTGTTTGTTATGTTCAGAAATAGGCTGAATAACTAACCACAAAACAATACCACAAAACTCTTTTCTGCCTCTATTGTAATGACTGTCAGTTGTACTGTTTAGCACCAAAATAACTTCAATAAATAACCTGGCCTAATTTTCATGCAGACCAAATCAACAAAATCCATCTCCTAGTCTCTATTTTTCTGGGAAACAGAACACACAGATGGTGTTACTTCACCTGCATAGTTGTCCAGTCTGCTTTAAGAAACATAAAAATGTCATGTCTTCAGCAATCAGAGCAGGTATCGGGGGGTAAAAAGGAATCTGTTGCTAAAATAAAGGTTTTCAGCTTGAATATTTTAGCACAGGCCTCCCCTGGAGACCAGACATGCACAAACTGAAGGCTGTTAGAATAAATATACTCATATAGCAATCATCAAACAGCAGGTGCAAACAGACTGTGAGACCCATATGCATGTCAGGCTGAGCACACTGGGCCTCTGTTGTGCAGCCAGTTGCTGTGCGGTGTGGCTCTTCCAGGCACTCTACTCCAGCTTTTACAGTGCCAAGAACCAAGCCAGACCCGATTGGGAGTCCCACAAGCATTTGAATCCTCCCATGAGGGAAGAGGCAGTTTCTATTTAATGCATATTGCCTTTTGGGTTTGTTGCTAATGTTAGCAGGACTTGTTTGACACATTCTCGCATGGCTACTGTGACAGTTCACCACAGTGAAAATTCATAACAGGGAATATAAATATCCGCTATGACTCATTTACAGTAAGTTAATTACTGTAAGGCCTAGTTACTTTTCCGTGACCTGTTCTGGATTATATCATGCACAACATATCATAAACTGTACTACAAATTAGAAGGGAAACAGAGAGAGAGAGAAAAACATCAGCAATCTATTGGAGGGGGCAGTATGTAGCAATGTAATTTACACCCTGGTCTAAAAGCAAAGGTATACTCTTTGCACCCTTCTGTAATTATCAGTAGTTTATAGTTGCATATACAGACAGGCCTATATTCCACATACTAAAGTATTCTTGTTTTAGAATTGTATAAAGCCTGCTTCTTGCCACCTTGCCAAAAAATGTGTCAGTTTAAGAACGGTTTAAGGTGTAACGGTGGGGAGCGATGAGGTGGACACATGTGTCCTGAGAAAAGTGACTTTTATTAAGGGCAAATCCAACATCGTGGTTGATACAGTCCAGGTTCAAATGGCCAGTACGGAGAGTAGGAGGGACAGACATGACAAAATGAACACAGAACTCCAAGCAGACCAGAAATAAACAAAGCTCTTCAAACAATACATACACTTCGAACAGTACATCCAACAAACATCAAACATGATCAAACAAAGACCAGTCCCAGACTAAGGAAAACACAGGGCTTAAATACAAGAGGGCTAACGAGGGTTCACAAGACACAGGTGGAAAACAGGTGGAAACAATCAAGGGCGGAGACAAGAAACAAGGGGCAGAACGGGAGGAAACCAAACAAAGAAGCACATGGACGATGAAAAGTAAACAGAAAAGCACATGGAGGAGTGGGAGGAGCCAACCGTGACATAAGGATTTTGGGTATTTCACCATCTGTGGTGCATATCATCAAAAAATTCAGGCAATCCTGAGAAATCTTTGCGCATATTCTGAAAACCACAAATGAATACTCATGACCTTCAATCTTTTAGACTGGACTGCATTTAACCAGTATTCTTCTGTGATGGAGATCACCATATGGGCTCAAGAATACTTTGACAAACCGTTGTCAATAAATACCATTCAGGGCTGCATCCACAAATATAAGTTACAACTGCACTGTGCACAGTGGAAGCCATATGCCAATAATGCCAAGAAATAACATCTCTGGTCCCAATCTGAAATGGACTAATGCATAGAGGAAAAATATAGTCTGTATTGTATTCTGTAAATATAGTCTGTAAGTATTGTAGTCTGACTAGTCAACCTTTTATATTGTTTGTGAAAATAGTAGACAGTGTGTTCCCTGGGGCAAAGAAGAAGAGGAACATCTAAATTATTACCAGTGTAATGTTCTAGCAGAGTCTGAAAAGGTATGTGGGTGTAATAGATCTATTGACATAACGTTACTTACACTGTTGAAAGCACCGATAAAGCTGAAAGATAAACATTTTGGAGCAACATATGCTGCCCTCTAGATGATGTCTTCTTCAGGCATATGTATATATAAAACAACATGCCCACACCAAGTCATGTTCTGCATATGTCACAACAGCATAGCTGGGTGATCAGAGAGAGTTCTCTTGTTCCATCTTTTTTTGGAATGTTGTGCAGACATCAAATTTTGAAGAAAAACAAAACAAAACAAAACAAAACAAAACAAAAAAAAACAGTAAAAAAAACTGAACAATTAAGTTCATTAGGTAAAAATAAATTATTGGGCTTTTGTACTGTTTTTAACTGAATACAGGCCAATAATGTACTAGTCACGGCTTTCTTTTTCAATTAACTTTCACATAAGGTTTTTTTCTGGACAGGGTTAAGCCGAGTCCTACAAACTACAACATAACATTCTAAATAAAGATTCTACATTGAAAGGAAAATGTAGTCCAGCACTTGGTTTATACTTATGCTGTCCCACCCTTGAGTTGAGTTGAATTGCATTTCTTCTGTACTTCTTGACCAACCTGATGCACAACTGCCAAGTATTCTATTCTGCTACATTGTAAACAGCTGGTAATCTAAGTAAAACCATTCAAATGATTAATCTCAAGAAATAGATTTTTTTATAATTATGGGAAGTCTTGGACACTTCCTTGAGTCTCAAGGCCATTTCTGGTATTTTTTGAACATTGAAAGCATTAGGTTTGATATTGCAAAGCACAAAAGATAATTAGTGTTTTGTTGAAGCAATGGTTCAAGAAAATAGATTCATGTCGGTGTATTATCCAAATATAGCATCAAAGTGACACAACTGTATCTTTTCTGCTTCTTTTGTCAAGCTGAGCTGAAGTAAGAGTTACCGACACAAGTATGAGGCAGAGTGATATGCTATCTTTTCCATTCACCACCACTGTGCTGGCACTAAAGGTGCCATGTGTTCACTTGCCATTTCCTTATGTAAGATGAACAGGTGAAATGCTAACTGGTGGTAAATGACTGCCACCTACTGTGCTGGGGAGGAATAAATGAACACTGTCTTAAGATGTGGATTATTAATCTAATAGAAAAAAAATGATAGATAATGAAAATAGGACTATGGTGTTTTTATTTATAACCATTTTTAAAATTAAATTTCAGCTAAAGATGATTTAAAAAAGGTTTGAGGATGGAAACCTATCTTCAACACGTTGGTTACACTGGTCAGGCATTGTGTAGGCATTTTATTTTCTTAAAACAAGAATACAAACCTTCATTTCAGGTTGTGTAAAATCATTCATCACTAACCCATATCTCTATATATTTGTAGTAGTGACATCAATGTGATATTCAACAGTCAGATATATTAACTTTTACACGATGCTGCCACTTAGTGGATCCTGCAACGCAGCAAATTCTCCACTTCATTTCAGATTTTTGATTGTGTTGAAAAACAGCTACCACTTTACAGAACAAACACATTTAGAAAAGTAGACTATTGGATTGTTATAAGATCTTTTACCAAAACCTGGATACCTGGAAAACCTGGTCATTCAATGAATAAGAACCAAAGTAAGCACAGCAAATGTAAAGTATTTCCATTTCCTATTTATAAAAAAAAAGAAAAGAAAAGAAAAGGAAAGTTATGCAATACTCATTTCCCCAACTGTAAGCAATGTTCTCCATGTACTCTTCTGTGGAATAACTTACACATTCTACTGACAGGAATGACTGGAAACAAATGCTGTTAGATGAGCCTTTCACCCATCACTGAATGTTTTCAGGCAGCAGTCTGTATTGCCTAATTGCTGAACTGCATCATTCCATTTTTTCTTCTTGTATACTCTCTACATTTGTGTGTTCTGGGTCAGGTAAAAGTCACATTAGTTCAATTTGAATTCGTTTCCTTGGCAGGTCAGATGGTTATTTATGCAACATAACCATGTCTGACCCTCTCCTAATGAGCTGAATTCAGTGTTTCTTATTGAAATCATCCAGATGATTATAGGAATTGAACACACATGTTCTGAGTTGGATTTTTCAACACACTCTGAGATGGATTCCATTTTTGCTTAGTAGGTCCAAGTACACCTTCTGTTATGGAGGATCCTAGCTAGGTCTTGCTGTTGGAGAGGGTTTGACAAGACAGTCACTCTAGGGGAGATTAACAACTGTTCAAAACACTCTCTAAGAATAATACTACTCTGATTGATTCCCCAGGGCTCAGTGACATTTTGGTGTTTTTAAAAGAGTCTTTGAAATTGCTGTATTTGTGCCTGCATGGTGACTTACGTTACTCTAGATTGGCTCAAACCTGACAATATTTCCACAGTATGTCAAACAATTTTGCCATGGAGTAGATAAAATTACCAAAATCCATGTTCAGTAAATAAATCATTTTGTCAAAATGTCTGTAATAGATATCATTCACCAAGAAATTCTTATGAACAAAAACTAATTGCTATATGATACTGTGCAAACGTCAGAGATCCCCTATTTATTTATTTGACTTCAAGTCAAAAATCAGAAAAGACAAGTTATTTTATATTGATTTTTTTCATTCCTAATTCAAGCAGTAAACATTTATTTAACAGAAAATTCTTCAGAATCCTCTACTGCTAATTATGACATCACATTTTCCAGTATTTAGTGTGCCCACGCTTTTCCTTTATTACAGCTTCCATTCTTTTCAGGAGACTTTTGATTTTTCAGAGAAATTTACTGGGACATTTTTCCACACCTGCACATTTCAGTCTCAGAATGTATGGTTGCATTTTCTGATTCTCAAAACTGAAATAATCTCAATTATAAATTCAGACTCAGCAGTCTATAAAACCTTACTCCATATCTCAGATGTCCAGTGTTTGGTTTTTTCTCTTTTCTCTCCACCTTCACCTCATGGAACCTGTCTGTGCTGGCGTTTGAAGCTTTGAGTGTATAAGAACAAATGACTCAGAAGCATCAAAGTTCAGAGACACACTCAGTTTAATATGAATCAGGACAGCAGTTTTATACTTTAGGTGATTACGATAGGTAAATGTGCTTAACAATGAAAATGTGGTTTGAATCATACATTTATATGTCAAGGAAGTTGCAACTAAAAGGTCACAGACATCAAGAAAGTACAAATATTTCTCAAGAACATGCTGTGATAAGAAAAATTTAAGGTTTCAAACACACATATGTGATAAATATAAAAAGTAGATAAAGTAGTATAAAAAATTTAACACATTCTCAATTTTAGGAAAATCATTGCTCCAATCCTCCAGCTTTGTTGTTCTGGTCACATTTCTTTTTTTTCCTCCTTTTCTCAGTAACAGCTGCAGTTGCACATCCTTTAGTGCTGAGTTGTCATCTCACAGAGGAAGGATGGACAGAAAGTGAGGCTTTATATTCTCTTATTTCTCAAAGATGAAAGCTGCAAGTGGATATTTGTAGTGCTTGCTTGCAATCTACAACTCTCTCCCTTTGTAACCAATCAACAGAATCCAGAAGCGTCTGCATAAAAGGGACAAGCCTGGTTTTATTATCACAAGGCTGAAGCGTAGTCAAGTAACAAGCATGGGTCAAAACCAAAAGGCGGATGAAGATCACAACAGTGATCATAACAAAAAGCAGAGGGCAAAAAAGGGCAAGGCAGAAGACTAGTTGAAAGACAGGCAAAAAGATCAAACGTTCAGTAAGTTCACTAGGAAGCAATAACTTGCATTGACTACTACTAAAGCCCGGGCTTATATACTAACTGGTCAAAACACGTAATACCTAAACACAGGTGACCCTTGTTAATAATTAAGGTATTGAGAATGCTAATAGGTCGGCACCTGAGTGTCAGAAGTCACGTAGCCCCAGTAGTATTGTGGGTCATGTAGTCAGTTTCAGAGTCTGAGTCAGTAGGAAGCTGAGAAGTCACTTGATTTCCCAAAGGAGGGTAATGTAATCTGTTTCAGTTCAAGAGTCTGTCCAAGGTGTGACAGTACACCCACTACCCCCCCCCCCCAACCCCCTCCCCCAAAGAATCCGGATGGACCCACCATTGGCTCTGCGAACAGGGGCCAAACCAGAGCCGCCGAGGCACTGGACAGAGGGTACCTCCTCTTGAGTATGACGTAGGTGGGCAGGAAGAGAACTAGTCAGCCTCTTATGTGGGCAACCCCTGGGACAAGAAGCTGGCCTCTCCGGGTGTCGACTGTGAAAATCTGCGACAAGTGCTGGGTCTAGGGGCCATACCCCTCCCAATCAATCAGGTATTGAAGTAGCCTGCCGCATCTCCTGGAGTCCAGCAACCTACTGACGGCGTAGACTGGAGCCCCATCTATCTCCTTCGGTGGTGAATGCGAGACATCCAGCGTGGCCTCATCCAAAGGCCCAGCAACTATGGGCTTAAGAAGAGAAACATGAAATGAGTGTGAGACTCTAAAACAAGGGGGTAAGTCTAACCTATACGCAACATCATTAATTCTCTTTACTATTTTGAATGGCCCAGTATACTTAGGTTGCAGCTTTCTACAACTTCCCTCTGATTGTCAGAAATCCTTAGTGGCTAGCCACGCTTGATCTCCCAGCTGATATACTGGGGTAGGACCTCTGTGTCAGTCCGCTTGTTCCTTGTGTCGTTGGGGCACGATGCATTGATGGGTCTCCTCCCACACCCGCTCACTCCTGGTCATCCACTCGTCCACAGGTGGAGCATTGGTCTGTACGCCTAACAGAGCTGGTTAAAGAGTTTTGTGCTATCTCGGCCCATGCTAGATATTTGGACCAATCAGACAGGTTTTCATGGCAGAACTCTAATTCCTGATTCACCCTTTCACATTGACCGTTGGACTGCAGGTGAAATCCGGAGGATAGACTGATAGATAACCCATACCTGCCAGAGTCTTAGGAGCAGTGGTGGACAGTAAATAAGTAAATGTAATTCATTACTGTACTTAAGTAGTTTCTTCATGTTACTGTACTTTACTTAAGTGTTTCCATTTTGGGCAATGTTTTACTTTCACTCCACTACATTTCAAAGTCAAATATCTTACTTTTTACTCCACTACATTTTGAGAAATCTGTCGTTCCTTTTGTTTTTTTGTGTATAAAAATGTAACATGTCAAAAAAAAAGAAGTGCAAAGCAAGAACACCAATCAGGGCACAGTGGTCACTTTGTTCTGAGCTTGTTTTGACCTGTTGGTCATACCAACCCAGGGCAAGCACACAGTTTAACTTCGGTGCAGCAGCATAAAAATTTGGGAGCACATGCATCACCTAAATGATGGAACTAACCTAACTTTGTGTAAATAGACCACAATATAGAAATATGGACACATATTCAGTTGTGATTGGCATGTTTCTTTTTTTCTGAATTCATACAAACACTTTCATTTTATAGTAAATTAGTTTCGATTAGTTTATGTTTATGAACAAAGACCTACAGGTCAATATAGTAAAGGAACACTTCTTTGTGATCCTGAGTTTAAAGCAAGTTTTTTTTGACTTGTAACTAATTTACAAAGTAACCTTAAACTGAAACTTTGCTTGTTTGTAAAAGTGATTTCAGAGCCACTAGATTCTACCTGATGGAAACTGTTTGCCTTCTATGTTTTGTGCTTATGATCATTTTAATAGACGTCAGCATCACTAATTAATGACATTCTATTAAAAGACTGGTTTACCAAGAGAGACACTGGAGTATTTTCACCTAAAATGAGTTCATGAAGCGAATCTTGTTATAAAAATGACAACAGGACATCAGAGTTATAATTAATCTTTTAGTACTTTTACTTGTAATACTTAAGTACATTTGAAGGCAAATACTTTTGCACTTTTACTCAAGTTGAGGTCTAGAGTAAGGACTTCTACTTTTACTGGAGTAATATTTTACCTTGGGTATCTCTACTTTAACTCAAGTACATGATTTGTGTACTTCATCCACCTGTGCTTAGGAGTCATACATTGTGAGCAAATCGAGCAAGAGGATACAAAAGCGTGAATGTCCTTCACCATCAACTCCCACCAATAACGCTGTGTTTCCCCAGGATGCCCCAAACTCAAGGAGGAATGGGCCCAGGCTATACGTTGAGTATGGAAAGGTTCAGGTATGGACAGTTTTTGAGGAGAGCATTGGCTGGGTACCTCTACATGGAGCAATGCCTTTTCAATTTATTCGTCTACTTTCCATCTGATCGATGATATGTTGACCTCAGTGGGTAAGATGCATTCTGGCACCTCAGGTTCAGATGTAGGGCTACTTTCTTGGTGGATCCTAGACAATGCGTCTGCCTTGGTATTACGAGAACCTGGTGTATAAGTGATATTAAAACGAAATCATGCAAAGAAAAGGGACCACCGGACTTGGTGAGTGTTAAGTCTTTTGGCATGACGAAGATACTCCAGGTTCTTATGGTCTGTCAATACAGTGAAGGTATGCTGAGCTCCCTCCAGCCAGTGTCGCCATTCTTCTAAGGCTAACTTAACAGCAAGTAATTCTCTATCTCCGATACCATAGTTTCTTTCTGCGGGTGCTAACTTATGTGAATAGAACACAACGGGGTATAATTTTTGTGGGGACCCAGTCCTTTGAGATAACACTGCCCCTACTCCGGTTTCAGATGCATCCACTTCTACTATAAAAGGTAAATTATGATCGGGATGTTTTAGGATGGGGGCAGTAGGGAATGCTTCCTTGAGGTCCTTAAAGGACTTTTCTGCCTGTCTGTTCTATGTTACCCTTTCAGCTGATCCTTTCAACACAGAAGTCAGGGGAGTGGCAATGCTACTGAAATTTCTAATAAATCTACAGTAAAAATTAATGAATCCAAGGAACCTAGCTCGTTTACAGTAGTAGGTGTGGGCCATTGAAGTACCGCTTCAACTTTGTGATTATCCATGAGTACCCCTTGATAACTGATAATATATCCCAGGAATGCTATCATTTATAAATTAAATTCGCATTACTCTCCTTTAATAAACAAATGGTTATCTTGGAAGCACTGAAGTACTGATTGGACTTGTTTGACATGGGGTGGGGAATACACTAGGATATCATCTAGATATGCTATGACATACTGTCCTAACATGTCTCTGAGTACATCACTAATAAAAGCCTGAAACACCGAGGGGCAGATAGAGAGACCGAAGGGCATCACCTGGTGGTCTTCCACTCCTCTCCCTCCTTTACTCAGATTAAATTGTAGGCACTATGTAGGTCCAATTTAATAAAATATCTAGCTCATTGGAGCTGTTCTAAAGCTACCTGAAGATAGGGGTAAGGTTTCGATATCTGATTGAATGCTCGGTAGTCAATGCAGGGGCACAGACCACCATCTGTCTTCTTAATAAAGAAGAAGCTGGAAGCGATAGGGGACACGGACGGACTTTTGATCTTCTTGGGTCAAGAGGTAGACTCGGCACTGAAGAAATCACATGATCTCCCGTAGGAGTCTGGGTAATGTCTGTTTCAGTTCAAGAGTCTGTCCAAGGCATGACACCATTTCTCTGTCTGTCTGTCTGTCTGTCTGTCTGTCTGTCTATCTATCTATCTATCTATAGTCCAACAGTTTAAGTACAATGTTTTTTAACATGCAATTTATTTCATCATCTACAGTCCATAATATCATCAAAAGATTCAAAGAATCTGGAGAAATCTCTGCAAGTAAGCGGCAAGGCAGAAAACCGACATTGAATGCCTGTGACCTTCGATCCCTCAGGTCGGCACTGCATTAAAAACCAACATCATTCTGTAACGGATATTACCACATGGGCTCAGGAACACTTCAGAAAACCATTGTCAGTAAACACAGTTCGTCGCTCCATCTACAAGTGCAAGTTAAAACTGCCATGCAAAGCTAAAGCCATATATCAACAACACCCAGAAACGCTTCCGGCTTCTCTGGGCCCGAGCTCATCTGAGATGGACTGACGCAAAGTGGAAAAGTGTCCTGTGGTCTGGAGTCCACATTTCAAATTGGTTTTAGAAATCATGGACATCGTGTCCTCCGGGCCAAAGAGGAAAAGGACTATCCAGATTGTTATCAGCGCAAAGTTCAAAAGCCAACATCTCTGATGGTATGGGGGTGTGTTAGTGCCCATGGCATGGGTAACTTGCAATCTGTGAAGGCACCATTAATGCTGAAAGGTACATACAGGTTTTGGAGCAACATATGCTGCCATCCAAGCAACGTCTTTTTCAGGGACGTCCTGCCTATTTCAGCAAGACAATGCCAAGCCACATTCTGCACATGTTACAATAGTGTGGCTTCGTAGTGAAAGAGTGCGGGTACTAGACTGGCCTGCCTGCAGTCCAGACCTGTCTCCCATTGAAAATGTGTGGCACATTATGAAGCGCAAAATACAACAATGGAGACCCCGGACTGTTGAGCAACTGTTGTACATCAAGCAAGAATGGGAAAGAATTCCACCTACAAAGCTTCAACAATTAGTGTCATAAGTTCCTATCATATTCTGTTTTTATTTATGTTTTACACAATGTCCCAACTTCATTGGAATTGAGGTTGTATTTAGCGTGATTGTGTAAGCAATCAAACTATTGTTACTCTCCACAGTCAGTGTACACTGTGGCCAAAGGTTTTTGGAGACTGTTCTTAAATAGTGATCATAAACTACACACCACAGTCAGTACACGGTTTATAGTCAAAAGTTTTTGGACACTGCTATAATATTGTGATTATACATCAGTCAGTAAACACCAAAGGTTTTTGTACACTGCTCTTATATCTTAATCATACATCACAGTAGTCACTATACACTATGAAGGCAAAAGTTTTTGGACACTGCTGTTGTATCATGATCATGCACTACAGTCAATATATATGATTTGGCAAAACGTTTTTGGACACTGCTGTATCATGATCATATGCCACAGTCCATGTACACATGTGACCAAAAGTTTTTAGAAACCGCTCTACCTTTCTATCCATTGATTGATATACAGGGAGATTCATTCGAAAGAGGCTCTGAATATTCTGTTAAACTTCTGTTTGCCTTACATGCAACGCTGGAAGTGATCTCTGTTTTCTGTAAGACACAGTTCGATGCGGCGCTCCAGGTTCCTAAAGTTGCATACAGAGATTACAAGTCATGACTGCTGTCTGGCGCCCACCTCACCGCTCTGATGCAGGGACATCCTGAATTGTTGGAAGCTGCTCCATGTACTGAGGAGCACATTGCACGTTGTTTTGTCCAGATTGCTTCATCCTAGCAAGAGTTATTACAGAACATTTGGGGGGTCTTTAGAGTGAATGTCCCTGTGTATTAAATAATTCTCTCATCTGTAACTTTTTTTTTTGTAAGTACTGCTGTTTTCTTCAGGAAACGGATATCTAGTTTTATATGTATTCACCTCAGAAATATCTTCTTTAGCTATTATAGATGCACATTACAAAAACAGAAGTCTGCAGCAAAGGGTAGTTTGGGCAGTTGCTTGTGTGAATGTTGTCTCTTAGAAGGGGAATAAAATGTTTGGGAAGAGTTTTTGGTGGCAGGACACAGCTGTAATTGGTTGGTTCTAAGATTGGAAGGATGGAAGAGTTAAGTGGCAGTAGAGTGCACAAAAGGTAAGAGTGGACAAATGTGATCAATCAACTTAATTAATATAGTAATGGGATCTGATTTATTTCTCTTGAGAGAAAGAAAAGTATTAACATTTTTGCTTTGAGTGACACTGATATGATCCTGTATGTGGGGCTGGTCAAATGCCCTCCAGAGTTTAGTTCCAGCCCACCTGACTCATATTCAGCTATTCCTGAAGGCCTAGTAAATGGACCAGATGTGTTAGATGGAGGTATTCATGGACTAGAGGATGTCCAACACAAACTGTGCCCATCAGCACATGAGCTAAAGCTGTACCCATATTTAAAAGGGGGGGGGGGGGGGGGGGGGGGGGTAAACTAATAAAAGTAGACGTTTATAATAAAGTATGTATGGTATGTATTTTTTGTGGCATGTGCCCAGCCGACGATGACGGCCATGAGAGCCGGCAGGAAGGCGGGCCTGAACACCTAGCGGTGACGAACCTCGGCGCGGACGCCGGGGAGAGAGCGGCGAGTGTGGAGGGGACGGAGTGCAAAGCCCGAGCACCCCCGATGTACGAGAGTGACGTGAGTCACAGGAGTGATGCCAGGAGGAGGAGGATGACCACGGCACCAGCAAGTAGCGAGTTACGCAGCGAGGACATTTCGCTATGCCTCACGTTCGACCCAGGCAGCTGAGCGGCCAGCTGGGGGCGGTAACGGGGAGGCGGAGCAGCGAGCTCTCATTCCCTCTGGGCTTAATGAGAGCCAGCTGATGCTGATCTGGCTGGCAACGTGAGCGCCTTTTAAAAAGAGCTGAGAGGGAACAGAGCGAGAGACAGGGACGAGCGGCAGCGGGAGACTGACAGAGATGAAAAGTTCGGTGAAGTGGACTGAAAAGTCTAGTTAGCTTGAGCCACTGAAAAGTGGCCAGCGTACCACTGGTTGTCTTTGGGATGAAATTAAAGAAATGGCTGCTGCAGCTCTGAATCCTGCCTACAGTGTCCTCATTGAGCCTGGTGTAGCACCTGCGGTATTACAATTTTATAATAGGTTGATGTGTTACTGACTTTGCTAAAATCTTTACACTCATTCATGTGATAAACCTGTTAAGCAGTTTGTTGAGACCAAAGCCTCTCTAAGTCTCCACAATGGTAGCTTTTCAAGAGGATTTTATCTCAAGCAATATTAGTCCATTAAGCATAAAACTTCACATAACATAAAGGGCAGATTTTTCTAATTTTGTCAAAATGTGAAAAAAATAAACATACAAGATTTTTTTTCTGGCTGCAATTAATTGTACAAGGGCACAGCAGTGCTGCTGGAGTTTTTACATAACTCTGTGTCACTGCTGGACTGAGGATAGTCCTCCAACCAGAAATATCCAGTCAAAAGTGTTCTGTGTGCAGTATCCTCTGACCACTGATGTAGGACTTGAGAATGACTAACTGTGCAGCAGAGGCTGAGCTATCATCTCTGACATCTACAAGGTGGACCTACAAGGTAGGTGTGTCTAATAGAGTGGACAGTGAGTGTTGAAAAACTCCAGCAGCACTGCTGTGTCTGATCTACTCGTACCAGCTCAACGCATACTAACACACCACCACGTTAGTGTCTCTGCAGTGCTGAGAATGATCCACCACCTAAACAGTACCTGATCTGTGGGGGTCCTTTGAGGGTCCTGACCATTGAGGAACAGGGTAAAAAAGGCAGGATAATGATGCAGAGAAACAGATGGACTACAGTTTGAAATTGTGTGTGTGTGTGTGTGTGTACAAAAAACTTGCACTGCACTGTATACACAATGTATTTCAGTGAATCCTTTTACAGATATGCCTGTATGCAAGTGGAGGAGTTCAAGTATCTCGGGGTCTTGTTCACGAGTGATGGTACAAGGGAGCGGGAGATTGACAGGCGGATTGGTGCTGGGTCAGCAGTGATGCGGGCTCTTTACCGGTCTGTTGTGGTAAAGAAAGAGCTGAGCCACAAGGCAAGGCTCTCGATTTACCGGTCGATCTACGTATAGAATAAGATCGCGAATACAAGCGGCCGAAATGAGTTTCCTCCGCAGGGTGTCTGGACTCTCCCTTAGAGATAGGGTGAGAAGTTCAGTCATCCGGAGGGACTCGGAGTAGAGCTGCTGCTTCTTCACGTCGAGAGGAGCCAGCTGAGGTTGTTCGAGCATCTGGTTAGGATGCCTCCTGGACGCCTCCCTCGGGAGGTGTCACAGGCAAGTCCACCTGGGAGGAGAACCCGGGGAAGACCCAGGACACGCTGGCGTGACTATATCACCCAGCTGGCCTGGGAGCGCCTCAGAATCCCCCTTGGAGAGCTGGTGGAAGTGGCTGGGGAAAGGGAGGTCTGGGCTTCATTGCTTAGGATGCTGCCCCCGCGACCCGAACCCCGGAGAAGCGGAAGATAATGGGTGGATGGATGGATGGGCCTGTGGCTCCTTTAGACAGTTTTCCGCAGAGTTTCAGTTGTCTAAAGAAATTCAGTATACAGTTGTGTGCAAAAGTTTGAGCACCCTTGGTCAAATTATGTCTTATTTCTCAGTGAAAATATGTTAACACATCTTCTACAGGAAACAAACATAAATGTGTCTTTTCTCTGCAGATTTTAGTACACAAATTCTGTTTGACTAAAAAAAAAAAAAAAAAACATAAAACATGCCATAACTTTTTCCATAGCACAAATGTTAGGATTTTTTTTTCACAGTTGTTGAATTCAAAACAGTAATAAAACAGTGCATTAAAATGTGCAGATGTGTGTTCTTTGCATATGTAGTTTCACTATTTTCACAGACAATTAATGAAATAATTTTACCAGGGTTGTCCAAAGTTTTGCAGGACACTGCACTTCTCATTTTAGAATTTCTATATTCATGCATATTTGAGATATTAGAACATTACAGAGGCTGGCTGAGTATTTATACTCTGAGTATTTATCAAACTGTCCCATCTACATTCAATGCTGTGAACACAGTTGAAAAATTAAATTCAGTGATGAAAACCATCACTAACATCTCAGAAGACAAAAGTAGATAAATTTAAGCAATTATTGACAGACCTCATTATATAATATTATGAGTTTATACAAGAAGAAAGGAGCTTGTAATGAGCAGGCTGAGAACTGCACCTTTCATAACAATGCAGTCTTATTATGCTTCTGCTGTTTTGTAGTGCTCCTAAATTTGATGTAGCCAAGATCAGATAGCATTTGTGAAATGCTCTGTCAAAGACATTCAAATTTGCCTGCTGTCGGTCAGCTGCTGTGCAGAAATGAAAATGATGTAAGTGCACATGCACTAGATCCATAGACACCACCTATAGGGGCGTTGGATGATTTGGCCTCCAAAAACTAAAAACACAAAGCTTGAAAGAAGTATGTAACTACACAGAACAGTCTGAAAACAGATGCTATAGTGAAACTGTTTTTACTCCATAGGGATTTTAAGATGCATGATTACTATCGCAACCAGAAAAGGCTGTTTTCCACATGTGTGCATTTGACTTTTTTTGGCCGTTTTTTTACAGCCACGCACAGATAGTTTGAAGGTGCAGTGCCTGTGGAAATGACATAGACATGTTGTGACTACTTTGTAAATGAACTGTGACAAAAGGCTTGAAAATGAAAGCAAATCATTTTATGAATGTATTGCGGAGCCTCGACCGGATGTTGGGCCAACTGAGTGAGGGGATGGGCTCTTGCTGAGGACCAGCAGAATGCCATGCGTCTCTTCACAGCTTTTATTCAGTTAAATTTAATGTTGTAAGTGTTGTATATTAGTTGTAATGTGTGTATGGTTTGGTTGTGTTTTTTTCACGCTCTTTCTAAGTGGTTGGAAGTGTCTATCATCTCTGTGCTGTATTTGTCTGTTAGTGCCCCCCCCCCATTTTTCCCTGAAGTTTAGCCCCCTTTTCTGTCTGCTGTTTCAATGAAGTGTATTTTCCCAACAGAAAACAGACTCTGGGTGTTCCCCTGTGCCGACGCTACAGTATATTGATCCTAGTGTTGAAAATTTAAGTAGTGAGTTTTCTGACTTGGGGCAACAGTTTCAAGCCCAGTGGACCTATAGGGAAAGGGAAATCTTACAGCATGGAATGTTTAACTTGTATTTTGTTTCATAGCAGTCCTGAATGAGGGAACCCATCTCCAGATATTGCGCTGCGTCTGTGCCACTGCTGGAAGGTTCTGCACACAGAGGTGGTGGTATAAATCAACAGTATTTTCACTTAATAACGATACAATTAATTATCATTATGAGCAGATCATCATTTCCCAGTTTATGATTAAGACCACAGCCATGCTAACCAATCACAATATACTTTTTTACACCAATTATCATGATTCTTTTTGGCCCCAATGTTTAGCTCAGATGGTGACCCTGATTACATCAGTTATTAATGTGCAATAATGATTATGTCCACATGAGTGCGCTGCAGCACATAAGATGCTTCAACCACAGCGTTTCAACATCATGGACAAAGCAATGGCATGGCTTATTGAAAAAGTATACATCATAACCCCTAAATTTGGGAAAATAATACTTACCTTATTTTTATATTTTTAAATTAAAGATTGTATTGTTTTCTTTTAAAGTGACATTGAAAGATTTAGATTCATCATGAGTTTAAATTAAAAAAAAAAAAACTTTATTAAAAAAATACTCTCCCACATTTTCACTGTCTCTGCTGAAACAGAAAGAGTTATAGACCACAGGCGAAGCTTTATTATAGCCATGCATTTTAGAGCAGGACGTGAGACTGCATTCCTGTCCCTTGTGGCTACATGGTGAGCAAATACATCACATCAGTGTGACCCCTGCGATTTAAATCTCTGAAAAATATCAGTTCTTGAGGGAACACCTACTACAGGTGTGCTTATGTTAGGTGACAGCCCTAAAGCAGAGGGAAGTTTTTTGATGATTATAAAATCACATGTTACAGTGACCTCAATATCAATCATCCAAAACCTAAATGTGTGTACAATATTGATTATTCCTTGTATTTTATACAGCTAAATTAGCCTGGGGTAAAAATGAGCCCAATGAACACAGATGTATACAAAATGTGTACAGAACGTTGAAAACAAATCATCATCTTCATTTTATGTTTACCCACTTGTCCCCATTAACTTAGGAAAAGTAATTAAATATGGAGCAAAAAAATTTACATAAACAATATGAGGGAGAAGACAATAACATAGTAACATAAGTCGAAGTGCTTGAAGCGCTGTTGCAGTGTCTGCAGTTTGTATTGCTTACAAACTAAGACAAACAGAATGACTTGCTAAGCTACTCAGTTGTTGAATTCTAGTTTGGTTGAAATCTGTCTTTGACTGAGATTTGGCTTAATGTTTCTCCTTAAACAGAGAAATACATCTCGCATGACATTTTATGATTACCAGAGAGGAAGAAATAGAGGTCTTGACAACAGATTTGCCCGCTTCATAGACATTAAGCTCTCTTTAATGATAGGTTCCTCTAAAGATATAAAGCACAACTTTCATTCAAGAGGTCTTGCCTTGCCTAGTTTGAGTTGTTTAGTGATTTGATTGATGTTCAGGTTTTCTTTTATTCTCTTTGATGCAGTCAATTTCATATCCATAACTAGAAGGAAAAAAAAACAGTCCCAGCTTTGATTCCAATCCTCATGTCCATGCCATGTGTTACTCTTCTTCTGTTTGCAGGGAGACTCATATGGAACGTGTGGTGAGAAGAATATGTGCTAGAGAGCTGACTCAGCTGTACATCTGAGCACAGCCCGGTAGACAGAGTGATCATGAGTGTTACATTCCCTTTGCACATGAGTGAAGTAAAGAAAAAAAATCATGTTTTTTAGAGGATGCTAGGGTAGGAGTACGTGAGTAAGGAGTAAATGAAATCATTTTGGAAGAACACATGTAGGATTAGACCTGGGGGGAGCATGCTCAAGTCTTGTTTTTTAGGAATTAAAGGTTAACCAGCAACTTTGACATGAGTCACTATCATCCAAGCTTGACTTTCCAAGCAATGGTATTGCCTAGACATGTTACTCTGAACAAGTCAGCCATTTTCACAGTGCGAATCACACAGCAGCATTACAAGAAGGTCTATCAAAACTTTTTCCCAGGTTCATCATAGGGGTGGGTAATATGGCAAAAATATAACATCGCAATCCTTCAAGAAATCTTCATGTGATATCATATTTACTTTTTCTGATGTTGGAAGCAAAAAACAAAATCAGTGGTTTTCACATTAGACCATATCTGAAATTTGAAACTCTGAGGATTCAATTCCAACTCACCTCAAAGGTGTTGGATTGAGCTTCATCTCTCCAGAGAACACAGTTCCACCACTGGGGTGCTTTCTATTTCTCTAGGTGATACTTGGCATTGGGCATGGTGACCTTAGGCTCAGATGTGGCTGAGCCAGATAATCCTATACTATTGGGAATACTTTTCTATGGCTATCATAAGAGCTGTCTGCAACTGAATGCCTATGTCAGCAGTGGGTGCACTTTAAAGTAGCTAAATTCACTTGAGTGTCTGAACACATTTAAACATACTGTATTCTCTGAGATAAAGCACAATACTCACATGGCTAAAAAGTTCTACTTATCTTATTACTCATATTACAGTATTACAGTAATTTTAACAAAACAATAGAAAATCAAAATTTGATTGTAAATAAAATGGATTAAAATGAGCAATGATAGATAATAATCCAAGGTGTAACTATATCATGTCACCACTTTACACCAATCAGAACATTTCTAAGCCGTCACTTCTCCCTCATGGTTGCAGGGGGGTGCTGGAGCCTAACCCAGCGGTCATCGGGCGGAAGGCAGGATACAGCCTGGACAGGTCGCCAGTCCATCGCAGGGCAGACAGACAAACACACACAGTCCAATCAGAACATGTTCTGTGCAATTTTTTTTATTGTACTAAATTTAGACGGCTACGAATGATCGGTTTGAATAAAATTGAGAGCAGAAGATTACGATTCAATCTAGATGCTGTTTGCATCTGGGAATCCTGTGTCACTTTACTTATGTAATTAGTCTGTTAGTGACAAGATTTCTTTGAAACTATTTCTGTCTGGATTTGAAACCTGCTACCAAGAGTCATGGGACAAGCTGCAACTGTGTGAAAGAACAGAGTTCCCCTCATTCCTCACAGCCGTCAACAAAATGGTGACAAATGGTGACAGTGTCGACACATAAACCCTTATCGTCCAGTTGCTTAGTCACAAGGCCTGTAGATGCATGATGTATAAAAAGTCTCCTTGTTTGTGTGTTTTTTTGTACACAGTTATCCCAGAAAACAGGAGCTCTTTCATTTCAAGGAACAACAGTAAGATTTTCAAAGCACAAAGCTTCATATTATACCCAGATATTGCCTTGCAAATTGGAAAAGAACAACCTTGACTGTTCCAGGCCAGTAAATAAGTAAATAAATAAATGATAAACCTATGTACAGTAGATTGGAAAATATAGCTTGGGTTCCCATGAAAAACAACAAAAGAAAGGGCATTTGAAATAAATTGTGATAGAATGTTTTGCAAGAGCGCATGTGTGAGCAGTTAGCCAGACGCTTTCAATTCTGGTGGTATTGGGCACTGGCTTGGTCTGTTGGTCTGTGAGTAATTTGAGAGCATCCATTCTTGAACAGGGGTGTTTTTAATAAGTGCCTTTTACGTCATGTGCTTCACATTTGCATTCTTGTTAGGTAAGTATTCTTATTCACAGCCAGTGCTGTTTGGTCTTTGATGGAGGTCCTCTTAAATGCTGCACATGAGTTTAGATTTTATGTGCTATGGTTTCTAAATGCTGAAAGACTCAGTCCTGTAAGACACTCAAATCATGTGTTGATGCAATGATACCATATTGATACTGTACCTCTTAAACTAACAAAATCAGAGACCTCTGAAATCCATCCAAGATACATTTTGTAGGCAGAGTCATGTCCTTGTAGTTTAATCTTTTGGCTTAATACATACAGACAAAGTAATAAAAAATAAAAAAAACAAGACAAAAAAAAAAACAGAATGCATCTTAGTATGGTGTTAGGCCACAACAAGTCACCAGATGAGTTTTATTGCACTTTGGAATGCATTTTGCAAGTGTCTAGAACAGTAACAGACATATGGAACAGCATTCGTCTAAAAGATATTCTCTCAGTTGATGTTTTGATGTTGAATTCATCATTTACATACATATACACATCAAACCTTTAAACGTCCCCTTCATGCCCTGCAGAATGAGGCACTGTGATCTTGGAAGAGACCACTCCCATCAAGATAATGTTTTATAATAGCATTGTAGTGATCAGTCAGTGTGACTTTGCATAGATATGCACTGATCTTTCCTTCTAACGCCACAAGTATAGCTAAGACTATGTCAGGAACTCTCAAATGCACATTTGTCTTTATAATGATGTCTTTGTAATTATGCACTGCAACTATATATAATAGCTTTCTTGCTGATACAGTCTGATTATGTCCTGCACTGACATTCTCAGACACAGCTGCTCTTCTGTTTTTTCTTACACATTGCCCTAATGCACAAGCATCAGGCTTAGTGAATGTATGCTTTTGATCCTTTTTCAGCCCTATTTACAGATGTTTTCCTAAAGATCTAAATACAGATGCTATTTTAGTCACTGTTCTTACTGAAATACTAGCCAGCTGAGCAGTCTTTGTGACTCAAGCTGCCATCCATGCCCCAAAAATGAACCCTCTCTCAAAGTTGCTTCATCTGAAATTCAAGCCATCTTCATTCAAAATAAATGTCATCTGGGACACAGCATTTTTGTACCACAGAGCATGGAAGGATGTTAACTGCTTAATTGCATCATGCAATATACCTGTCTAGAAGCATCTACACTGGTTGTGTTTCTCAAATAATTTATTTAAATTTTTCCATTTGTAACTTATATGTGTAAAATATTTATAGTATTCATAACTCATAAAACAGTTTGAAGGACAAAACAGACTGACCTCACAGAGAAAAGAGGAGAGAGAGAGAGAGAGAGAGAGAGAGAGAGAGAGGATACAGTGAGAGCAAAGCCAAACCACAATCATTGCTTCCAAACCTTCACCATCAAACACCAAGCCTGAGGGTGACCCTGCAAGATTTAGACAGAGAACTTTGTTTAGCCATGAAACTACAAACTTCTCTTGGCTCACATTTCAGTCCCAACCATCACAAAAGTGTTGACAGTAGTTACGAGTGATGAGTGCTTTAAAAATCAATACTGACGAATAAAAAACAATGGATCTATTTGCTGTAGCACAAAACCTCATTTACATTCTCCCTACCAGGAAGATCTGATACACTGACTGCATGCTTGAACCTGGCTCATTTTTATAAGTAACACTCTCTGCACTCTGAACAAGATTCTGAACAGTGTAATTATTTAGAACAATATCGTAAAATGACTCCACTCTACTGTTTTGAAGTCCTATACTGCTATCAGTTTCTGTGTTCAAATGCACGTTTCAGCCCCACGCCTAAACAACAGACATAACTGTGGTTAAAGCTAAGCCGGAGCACTATGTCAAGTGGACACCCAGGCAAAAGTGAATGCTGACAAGGGCCAGAGGAAAACTTCTCTGGGATTATGAGGAAAACTCTTGGAATGCACTGCCTGCTTTTACGCTCCTCCACCACTACATGTCTGCTGCCACGTTTCACAGAGGCAACAGCGAAAGGTCAACTTTTTCTCTCCTCCTTTTTGTCCACTCCTCCTCTTTCTCCTCTCTTCCTCCTTTTATCCCTATTGCTCACTGAAGATGTGAATTATTTGCATATTATGCAGCTCTCCAAAACTGAAATGATATTTCTGAATATTTGTACTCTAATCATTGCAGCTTTGCTTGATGACATGTTTTTTTGTTGAAAACTATGACTGACTTGTGTATAGAGGTTGCCTTATATCATTTGATACTTTCTCAAAGAGGTGGGTTAAGCCACCCCAGTAAGCTTACTGCTTAAGTAAGCTTAAGCTTGAAGTATTTATGTTGGGAGTGTTGTCACTTATCTTTTCGAAACTTTAAAATGGAAAACTTTATAGGTAGAGACTATCCAAGAATAGAGACTGTCCAAGGATATACAGTATAATGGGTCCTTTGGTGCATTTTACCCAAAAATAATATTACAGAAAATGAATATCATAAATGAGTGAATAGGATTTAACTGATTTTTTAAAAATTTCTGCATAATTCAATAATTATGTAAACATTATCATTCAGAGTGGACTGATGTATAATGGTACTGTAGAGAAAAATACTGATTCTCTACAGTGATAGTGATGGGAAACAGGGGCTGCGATGTCTATAACACAGGTGCAGCCTTTATTTTATTATCAAACACATCCAGCGAATGTATGCATGGTTTTTTAGTTTTTATATGTAATGCTGCTGAAGCATTTTTTGTAGTAAATCTGAAAACATAAAATGATGATGATTTTATCTTAGAAAACAGTGCAAACACCTCTCCACCATGACTTAAAAATGTATAGTTTAGGCCAATACTTTCTCTTGGAACTATCATAAACATGTCTCAGACTTTTCAGGCAACGTTTTCATAAACATTTCATGCAATGTCTTCCTGTGAAGCAGCTTTTGGAGGTATTAAATAAAATTCATAGTGCGCATGCGCGAACTGTTACAGTAGCTCCCATTTCTGCAATTTCCCCCTGGGATCAATAAAGGAATCTGAAATGCTAAAACGCCTGGTTCCTCTTACTACCACTGTAAGTCTAGAGTTCTCATACTAATGCTAATTTGCCATCAAACCACTCTGAATTGCTTTGTTATCAATTTATCTTAGATTTACTTATGTAGAAACATTGAAAAATCAGTGGAATTCCCCTTTTAAATCAATCAATGTGACAGTTTTCTTTTGTTTGTTCCACTTACAGTGTAATACATAAGCTTCCACTTACTTTATAGTTATAAAGTAAGACTACTAACATTACTAACAGGTTTGTACTATGACTCCTTGAACCCTTATTATTCAGTAATTCATCTTAAGACTAATTGTTGAGTCACTACTGGTTAGATAACGATGGACAGGGGCGTGCCTGCACTGTGCAAACACTCAAGGATCAGCCCAAGACAAGATGTTGCCCTATGAAATGTTACAATAAATTATATCTTGCTGTGAGAGGCCTTGCTCTATTATTACCACTCTGCTTAAAAATGTACTGTTGTGTAATAAAGTCTGTTGGACATGATATTATTTTATTTCCATACTTAATAGGTCTTTATGGCAAGCTAAAAATTCATGTCAGTAGACATTAGGACAACACATATTTTTGAAGAATTCAGAAGAAAACTAAAGTGTACCTAGTATTGGCCAACAACCTCAGAGATTCATGAAATGAAATGGATGAAGAATGTTTAATCAGTTCATGGCAAGAAGACAAATTAATGTTGAGTTTTTAGTCACATTTGCTATCTTTAAACAGAGTTATATCATGCAATGTTAACATTATCCTTTTCGTTTTTGTTATGTTACATTCGCAAGTGAACCCCAAGTCTTAGAACAAAAACAGAAAGATACGAAAGCAGGAGGAGCAGATTAGATATTAAATTTGGGGCAGGCAGTTTGGCACTGGATTTCAAAGCCTCAATGTGCTAAATAGTTTTGCTCAAAAGTCTCCTCCTAGCCCAGTAGTCAGAGCCTAGCCATGCCACTGATTATGAATCTAATATATACATTATGTAGTTATGAGTCTGAGCAACTGTAGTGTGCACCCACACACACTGGTTAATCCTGAGCAGCAGTGACAGATGATGGCATAAGAGACATGCTTTAATTATGATATGACATATATGTCTGGATACAGTATTTCTATCAACACCATTCCACATTCTTTCACTTTGGCTTAGCATAGAGTAATGTCGTAGAGCAGCGCTATGATCATATTTAATGGCATGCTTAAGACTATTGACATAATAAAATGCAGTCCACACTGACTAATCAGCAGAAGGCTTGTCTAGACATCTACCCATGAGAGTCTGTCGTCCAATAAATGACAGATGTTTGGAGAATGATATGATATCTGCTATGACATCACCATTTGGGATGGGTTCCTGTTTCTTACTGTTGGGACAAGCACAGGGCATTGGGTCCAAAAGCTACTTCAAAAGACCAACAAGGCTTATCAACATCCCTACTGAAGCAATGTGCCCATTGCAAATCTGCGTCACCTCATTTGCCCGCACTGCATTGCGCTGCCTTAATGTTTTTTAAACACTTTGTGGATAGTTAATCTGTTTGACAAAGAGACCAAAGAACCAAATACACTCTAAACAGTCCCAAGATCTCTCCACTTTAGATATTAAGTCATGAAAACTTCAAGAAAACACATCTCATTTTATAAAGGGTCTCTTCAACTCATCTGTAAACAAGGTTAACTGTGTTTCTAAGAATGAGCTGTGAGAAGGCGCCACCATTAAAATAGATCAAACACTGAAAAGCGGAGTGTCTGAAACTCATGTGCTGGCAAGCAAATCTTTGCGTTTAAAGAAGCTTATGATATTGTTAACAACAGTTTAACATTCTGAGTGCTTTCGCATATTTTTTAAAATCTAAGATAGATGGTGTCACCTAGCTTTAACTGTAATAGACACTTAGCTTCAATTAACATTTCAGAAAAAAATGAATAAAAAGTGAATACTAGCAGCTAGCTTGACAGACTTCATCGCTTTAAATATTATGCTTAAAGAAGAGACAAACATCCTCTCCCCTTCTTTTCATGCTGTGCTAATCAGCCAAACCATAACCTTATTACTGTACACAAAAAAGCTGCATCTAAATTGGTGAATTAGTTTTTTTGCTATATTCAGCCTAACTTTCTCGCAAAGTCTAACAT
Source organism: Pygocentrus nattereri (assembly GCF_015220715.1). Lineage (NCBI taxonomy): Eukaryota > Metazoa > Chordata > Actinopteri > Characiformes > Serrasalmidae > Pygocentrus > Pygocentrus nattereri. Next base: position 24,473,966 of record NC_051213.1, read on the forward strand.
TTAGAGTCAAACAAATCATGTTTTCTATCAAGAGTATGAGAACATCATCAACAACAAAAACATACACACCAATAATTCCAATATTATTAATCAAGGTACCTTACATTAGCTCAGCAATACCTTACCTTAGATCTGTGTGTCTTAGGTCTCTCTGTGCCTTCAGGGATTTCTGAGAACTGAAGAAAACACACAAAATATTCAATTACCTTGGAATTTCCTTGGAAACAAAAAGGTTAAGATCTTAAAATGCTCAATGGGAAACTGTTCAATCAGATTTTTCCCCATGGTACATAGAAAAAATGTCCTGTGAGTCCTTACTTGTGTATGGGCTGGTACAAACATTTAGACTAGATTGTTGCAACATCTGAACAAATGGGGGAAGAAGCCATTGTAAAGCAACAGCTTTCATCTCTTTTCATCTCTGTTTTTGTCGTCATACTGGGGTGCTGTAGCATTCACCCTACAAATGTTATATGGTCATATACATTCCTGACCATCTCCAAACCAGAGTACATGAGCCTACATGGCCTTTTAGAAAGTTGGAATGTTAGCCATTCCATACATGGTGCCTTTGAGAGATGAGTGGAAATTTCTGCCACTTCACTCTGCTCACATAATCTGCTCCGAAGGTACTTTAATTAATCAGATCTGAATGCAGTGAACCCCATTCACATGGTTTTAACAAAAAAAGTTTCCCATTGGAAAGCCACACATATACATTGTACCCTTTTAATTGTGAAGTACATCAAACTTTTCTATGTAGGACAAACTGTCTAACTTCAAAAGCTATTTTGACATCAAAGCTATTTTCACCAAGAAGCAAACTTTCTATCAAAGTAATCAAACACTGCACTAATGCCATACATGGTACACGGTAAAAGCAAGTATTGTATGTGTGCAACTAACCAATTTTTTTTCCTCTTTCTTTCTCATTAAAAATAAGACAATAAATAATAAATGCCAGCTAATTACAACATCCATTTCTCATCTTGTGTTTGGTTGACCTCCATATGGACATGCATACTGGATGAAGAAGTTCCTCTTTGGAAAAATACTAGCAGCATTACGCATTAGATTAACATTTTTAGGTGTCGATCAAAAACATTCTAATTTATGAATGTTGAGGAAAAACATGACTCCGTAGGCCTTCTGAAAGTCCTAGATACACCACTGAATGCAAGCAGCAGTTTAGCCAGCAGTGACAGCTCTGAGCCCGGGTTCTTTACTGCAAGCTTCAAATAAAAAATATGGAATGACATTTATAAGCTTCAAATGTCCGTGTTAAATTTACAACAGCTGAAAAATGTTCATGTGTGCCAGCATTAGCTTAGTGCTAACATATTATTAATAATCCCATAAGGATGCTAGGACAAATTAGCATTAGTGTAATTTTTTCTTCTTCTTTTTGAATAATTTTTGCATTAATGGTCATTCTGAAGGCCTAGCTCTCATCGTTCACCACTCGTGAACACTGAAGGGCTGTCTCTCTGGTCCTTCCATGCCTTCACCACTTTCTTGCTGGCGAAATGTATTTTGAGCCATAGAAAAAATATGTCTTGTTAGGCCTTAGAGACTGTTTCATTATACCTCTTCTTTTGAAGCTTTTAGTAGCTTTAACACAGTTACATCTTCGTTATCCCATTTACTTCAAGAATGTAGATTCCAGTTTGAAAAAAGCTTCATTTGGTTCATTCCATTACAACGAGCGAGTCTCTGCACTCTCGAAGCTTTAATTTGTTTACTGTCACATACTGTATGACCAGGACAGAGAAACACCGTGCATGCACCCAAGGCTAGAAAAGGTACAGTAAATAAAGAACAATGTTGAACCATGCAGTTGAACTAATTTACCTCACTGTTGTTGGTAAGAGACTATTTGCTCAGAAGAGTTTTAGAGGAGCAGGCAATGTGTAGAGCATGTGGAAGCAATATGGAGTTTATGATCAGAAGCCCTCTCCACTGCTTCTATAGCCATTTCCTATTCAAGAAGTTATCTGAACCTCCATAAAATCACAGACTGATTTAAAAATACACTTTATTGGCTAGGTAATTGCTCTGTGGTGCATGCTGCAATCATGATCCAGTAATGATGATAATGTGGTGGCATTAGTTACTTGTATTATAATTATTATGAGGGTTTTCTTTTGTCTTGTTTTACTGCAACTGAATTCTGCTATGCCTACGTTTTAACTTAACCCTAAATTCATCCCCTCACAATCCAAGGACTTCTATTCTTAATATCATAACTAAATAACATGCATATTTGTTGTTTAGCAGTTACTCAATAATTCACGATAGTTGGGTTATTCTACCATTGCAGTTGCAAATGTTGTCCCACAAGTCTGAAGCCACGGAATTAAAGTCATTCTTCTTTTTCTAATTTTATTTTAGTGATTGTTCATCATGTTGTGCATGAAATCCAGCATGTCAAAGCAGTGACTTTGCGAATGCTGAAGTATTATTTTTATGTGAAACAATTTTGGTGCCTATTTTTGTTCAAATTGTAAAAATGCATTTTAATTGTCTGCCCTGTGCTAAAGTTGTTTTACTTGTGTAAAAGTTATTTATTTATTTTCATAATAAATCTTGTCAATTGTGTTGCTGTAACTTGACAACAGGAAAGTATTTTTGAATTACCTCTTGTATGGATGTCTCAAAGGAAGAAATACTCATTTAAAAAAGTACAGGTTTAATGAAATTTTATACTTTTGATTTGGCTAAAATACTGACAGCTTCATTGTGTCAGTGGTTTTCCTTATGAAACATTAGGCTAAGTAATTTAAAATAGTAACCAAATAACATAAATGCAATATTTGTAATATTCTACATACAGCATGACATGGAGGGTGGAACATATTTTAGAAAAAAATTATATTTTACAAATCATTTTACAACTTTACTGATGTTATTCAGTATAACAGACTACATTTTACACTTTAGTTACATATCAACCTTTGCACCTCGTCTGCTACTGCAGTGGCAAACTGATCCAGTTACGGAATAATACACCTTAGGCATTGCTGATGAAGAATGGAAATATTTATTTTTAGCTGTTTTCAAATAGATGCTATTTTAATAATAAAAAAATAAGTTGACCAACTGTCTCTACAATGTCAGAACTTTCATGTTTCCTTTCATTGTGGTGACAATGAGTGAGCAAAGCACATACAAAAGGAACAAAACAGCACACACAAATACACCAACAGGCCTCTTCATTTCATACACTTACTGTGTATCTATACTCTGTCCAGCTTCAGTTACCATATAGATGTTGCACTAGTTTGAGTGGGTTCAGCCAACAGTGTCCTGTGGACAGTGTCCTGTGATGATTGATGAAACACTACAGAATGACCAACACAAACTGAGCAGGAACTAAGTGGACTCACTCATACCAACGCAACACATACTAACATGCCACCACCACATCACTGCCACTGCAGTGCTGAGAATGATCACCACCAAAATATTACCTGCTCTGTGGTGGCCCTGTAGGTGTCCTGGACATTGAAGAACAGGGTAAAAGGGGGCTGCCAAAGTATACAGCGAAACAGATGGATTACAGCCAGTAATTGCAGAACTGTAAAGTGCTCCTGTATGGTAAGTGGTGATAAAATTGTACAATGAGCGTAGACACAAGCAGATGTAATAAAGCGGCCAGTTGGTGTACATCAATGCTGTAAAAGAAAGAGGGACTTCTGTTGATACTGGGTGTCTGAAAGTAATGCGGTAAGTATGAAGTAATGATTTCAGAATCCTATTGTTTCCCACCACCACTTCACTGATCGCATCACTGTTTAAGAATGTGAGGCTTTATTTCCCGTCCGTGCAACATAATCATGGGAACTCTCGGACTGGATGCACTGAATCAAATAATAGATAAACTTTGTTTTATTTCAGTCCTTTCTAGTGACAGAGAGATTCCTGCTTCACTCTGGACATGTGTGAGAAAACTGTGATGTTAATTGCAGTTTTCTGTGTTTACCTCAAAGCTTAGTTGTCACTTAAGAATGAGATGGAAAAAAAGGAAAAGGTTTCTCATGCCCTACTTCCGTCCCAGATTGGCTTGATTTGGATTGGCAAAGACAAACAAGGTCTTAAGAACATGGTCCAGTGCATGTCACATAATTGCAGTTGTTCAAATTGTTACAGATATAGCTCTAGTGCACACAACGGCAGTGTTTCAGGCTTTGATTCAAATAAATGAATAATATGTTACAGTATCTTACAGGGCTCAGGTTAGAAATTTACTACAAGCCAAATGTGAGTCCCATATGCTGACAGACTTGCCACTTGAGTCAGACTTCACCTCAATTGACTTGTTTCTTCACTTGGCCTCTAGATAAAAGAAATTTCAGACAGGGACAAAACATCAACAAAAGGACTGTCAGCCTGGTAGGTGGTAAATTGATTAAACCTTGCTTTACCTGCCAGTTTTGCAATGACCTTGCACAGATATTTACTGTAATGTCTTTCTCTTCCCGTTCACTACAGTGGCAGGTTTAGAACGATTTTGAATCATAAGCCTTTATGAAAACAACTGACACGTTGACTAAAGTGCAATAAATGCAGCACTTAAAAGAAACTGGAAAAACAAATTTTATGAGCCCTTAAGCACCCATAAAAAGCTAATTAAACTGTAGTTTGCATAGCAAGTATGCCTTCTAGCTTCATTACATTGCTTAGAGACATCAACTCAACTGAGACTCAAAGGGACCTCTAGCCAAACTAACAAAGTTAACTTCTAGAGCAAGGTTTTCCAGATTAATTACCTTGATGTTGTTTGAAAGTGGAAGAAAATTTTGGAAAACTATAACTGCTTTGGGTGGATATCAGGGGGAGGCCTGTTTTGATTTATTTGTTTATTTATTTTTTGGTAAATGTATAAGGAAGCCAGACAGCAAATGCGCTAGGAAGTCAAATATCTTATTGCTACTGTGGTGATTGTCTTTAAATCAGCATTGCAATGGAGATAATTGATTACTCAAATGACAAAAATGACTTGTTAGTTGAGGGGGACAGCAAGGTAAAAGCTAATTAGCTTACCTCAGTCTTGCTCCTTTTTCTCTGGCTTAAAATCCTCTGGTTTGAAATGCTGCACATCCTTACTATATATCATTTTCTGTGGCATATTAACTTTTAGCTTTTCTGCTTTCTGCAAAGTTCAAAGTTTGCTAGGAAAACAACACAAGCGTATTTCGCTTCTATTCATAGACATGGTAGTCATCTTGCTACAAACTGTCTGGACAAACAATCTCATCCTGGCCCCCGTGTACAGGAAAATATAGGATGTTAGCCAATCGCTCTGGCTTTAATGTCCACTCTCTGGACATTCATGAATTGAATTGTGTCTTTGATAAAGAAAAAAGCTTTTTTGTTTGACAGCCACAGTAACACTATTACTAGCTTGACTGCATTCATTAGCGTATATTTCTAACAGGCTAACAATCTGGATTTGTTGATGCTATAGGGATTCCCAGTGGTTGCTGTGACAGATTTATGAATTGTGAATTCTGTCTAACTAATGAAGCTGAGAGATACAATGCAGTACAGGCACAATGCAAAACACATTACATGCCAGTTTTAGGCCAGAATGACCCTCCTTAAGACTTTTTGGCATCACTTTAGAGACTTGAAACTTGCATAAAATTACTTGTGAACATCTCTGTGTTAGAGTAAGGCTAATGTAGTAATTTAGTAGTCTGTTTCGGCCTCCATCACTCATACCTACTTAGCTGAAAACTGTAAATCTTTATTGGAGCGTGTTCTCTGCACAATAGTTGCTTAATCATTCCTCTGTGCTGCATTTTTGGAATTGCTGTAAGCAAGGCTATGCCAAATGAATGGTGCAGTGCCTCCGCTTCCAGACTATAAAGAAAAAGAAGGGTAGGGAATGCAGTTGGAAAGTCTGTTGAATCAGTGTGCTGTTTGATTGAACACTGTGCTGTGTGCTATGCGGTCACATAGTGAATCTCTCTAATCTAATGTACAAGTGAAATCCATCAGTGTCACAAGAATGTAATCACATCAGAACAGGAATGCAATACACCGCACAATACGCCACACACAAACCTCACAAACACACTTTATGGTGAAATACATACACAAGTGAATGGGTGTCGAGTTGAGGGTCCCATGCATACACACACTTGAAAGTTATGTCTAAGCTGTCAGAAAAAGAATTAGAGGGAGCATGTGTATGTGTGTGTGTGTTTCCTCTCTTGGGAGCTATTGGAAGGGCCACAGTGCAGCACACACACACACCTGATTCAGTCTTGGCTGAGCTACCTCAGGCATGACCACTTTTGTAATAGAAAAATCACCCTCTTTTCTATTTTGAAATGTTTTATGCAAGAATCATTGTTATTATTTTACATCTGAAGACCAGTTGGTGCTGCACAACCTGTGACAACACATCTGTAATTTTAGAGATGTTTGATCTTTTTCTACCACTACACCATGTGCTGTGTCCACTAGACTTTCCTCAGTAATGATTCACTAGCACTCTCGTAATCCTCACCAGCCTCCTCCTCTTCCTCACCAGCTCAGTCTTTTTCCCATAAACCTCAGGGCAACGTATGTGAGTGTGTGTAACTGACCCCCAGTGGAAGTGCCATGGACCAACTCCAGACTCCCCCCCTCGCCATTAACTACTCTCCCACACGCTCCTGCTACTTCCACCAGAAGGCCGTGTCCCCTCCCCTCCTCCTGCTCCTTTTCCATTTCCTTTTTTGGTGAAAATGCCAAAAGAAAGAAGGGTAGGAAGACATCCACCAACTCTGAGACGAGTGAACGGATCTGGCTGTGTGTTTGTTATGAGCTTCTATGTCTCATCAAGGTGATGAAACAGCACACTCAGCAAACGCATACATATGCGCTCGCACACACACACACACACACACACACACACACACACACACACACACACACACACACACACACACACACATATATATATATATAGATTAGTTATATAGTTGGATGACACAGTGAATAATACTGCCTTGCACATGAGTCATCCCCATCCAAGCAAAGTTACGACTGCTGATGACAACACTAGTCAGTGCAGGGGATATATTAATTTAAGATATAAAACTGTGTGATATAAATTTTAACCAATGAAGAGCATTCAACCAACCAGGGCTCAGGAAGAAAACAAGGTAACCAATATCAGGACGGAAATGTCTACTAGCCATTCAGCACAGATTATTCAAGTGGCCAGTCAGTGGAGGAACAATTCAACCTGCCAATCAGACTTTAGGCTTGAAAATTCAACAAATCAACCAGATTATAGGAGGGGGAATTTCACCTGCTGAGCGGAAGGGGATTGAATATGTTATTAGTAGTTATACCAATATTTTGTTTGTTCTAGTGCATATTTTCATAGAAAGGGGTTAAGCAGAATAAGCTTAGTTAGCCAAGAATATTCTTAAAATTGCATTGGCAAAAAAACATTTCTGGCTTTATTTTTAAAGCATTCAGTATTGTTGAAAGAATTATACTTGTTATTTTTTTTTACAGAATAGTGAATTTAAATTCTTTCACTAATACATTTTACACTTTTGGACATTTTTAGATTGGTTGTCTGGTGCCCAGGAATTCCTACTGTCTGAGAGCCCCAAGCAGTTGCTTGGCTTGCTTGCCTTCTAGCTTCATCTTTGCCAAAGCCATCAAACACTGTCATCAAATCAAATAAGAAGTGTGTCAGAGAAACTCCACTGAGAAAATTAAACTAGATTCATTCATAAAATATTTATTAACAAATGATATCAGCAAACATCTTTGCATCTGAATGAGTATTTTTTTCACACTCCCAATCTTAATGTCTGTATTACATCTTTCTAAACACAAACAAATAAAAAAAGCATTAGCTAACTCTGACTAGCCAGCATCAAAGCTCAAAGTGAATACATATATTTAGAAATATTCTAATGGTGAAATCAGTAATATTCTCTTCAGTAATAGAGCAATCATCATTCAATCATCAGGTCAGGAAAGGAAATAAACAGTAAGAGAATAGCATGCATACCATCCTGCTGACATATTCATATTGCAACATACATTTTATGGGACTCGCCCAATCATTCACTCTTAGCAAATATGGCTCAAAGAAAAAAAAAGTAAAGCACATAACATCTAAAAGACTACAGAAAAATAGCTATGCGTGTAGAGCAGTGAGCAAGTATATGTTAGACCAAAGAACAGCAAGCAGATAGGGAATAGGGAGTGGTATGTGTTCTGTTTATATACAGTGTATGCATGCTGTGTCTTTGAATTTGACTACTGTCTGTGCACAGGATACACTACATTTCAAGGTATAGTGCAAATGCATGAATGCTTTCTCTAAAACACATCACAAACTTCATTTCCCACATTTCGGTAAAAGACACTTTTTGGTCAGTTAAACACACAAGTATTTGGAATAGTCCATTAGAGTATCAAAAGCATTTGGACTGCAAAGTTACAATACGCTCTGTAACAAAACAGTGAAAAATACAAATAAACATTGCAAAAATGCTCACCAGACTACAGCACTCAAATACTCAACTTTTACTTTTTTCTATTACTTTACCACTGGGTGTTCCTGTGGCTGCTACTTTTGTGCAACGCAGCACACAATAAACATTTGGAACATTTGGAAAATGGCGAATCTCATTTAACAAGACTCTCTGATCTTTGATGTTTATAGATCTGTTATAGGCGTTTTATTGGCTGCAAGTACTCATTAGTAATCAGTTCTGCAGGGCAAAAATGGGTGGATTTTTGACTAATTTAGATTAAAGCTGTTAAAACCATCTCCCTTTTGAGGTCCTAGGAATGAGACATCATAGGAGGTTCATCTACAGTAAATCACTGCTCCAAGCTTCAGGTGTGCATATTGTGTGTAGTGCAGCCACACTGTCCCTGAACAGAAAAAAATGACTGGCTCCTTTCTACCCTACCAAAGCAAGCAGTTGACCAGCCAACTGGGGAATCTACAAGGTCTTGAAGACAGTTTGGCACTTTGAGTTGATCTTTATAATGTTCTTTGGCTTGTTGTTTAAAAAAAGTAGGAAATTGGCAAAAGATAATACAAAATGCTTAAAAACACCAAAAGGTGTGCAGTACATTAGCTTATAAGGCACAAGTCTGCAGAGATGTATTTTTTCCAAGCCTTATCTTTCACAGACCTTTTGGGAGTTGTGTCACTCCATTGTAATGAGTGACCTGCCCTTTTCTACAGCAACAAATATACCAGAGAACAAGTGTACTCCAGCACATGCCTAGAACATGCTGACAATGTTGTCTGTTTGTGCCCTGATTGAGTATCAAATAGGAATAAGCTTGTGCTTACTGAGCAGGATCACTGTGGGTGAAAGCTATGAATTCTGTGAGTCTGTAAGTGTGGAGGCATGCAGGCATGTGTTTGTCTATGTATGTGTGTGTTTAGAGAGTGGATGAAGGCTCTATAGATTGCTGTTGCAGTCACGGCACAGTATCTCATCTCTCTCAGGGAAGAATCCAGCCCCCACAAGTGACACGGAGCACCTGGTGCACATGAAGCACGTCTGGTGCCACTGCCGGTCTTCAAATGAGATGTACTTTCCTCCACCAAAACCTAAAAAAAACGCCCATGCAGGGAGACAATGACTTAAATGCAAAAACCAGAATCATTCCATATGCAGACTTTGTGAGTCACTCTACTGTACCTGTGATTGGTTTGCTACACGCCTCACACTTCTTGGCATAGAGGTTTCCAAAGCACTTGAGACAGTATGGACTATCGTCTCGGGAGGTGAAGTGTTGGCCAGCTAGCTGGACCTTACAGCCTGTACACAAAAAGCACTCCTTATGCCACGGCTCATCACGGTAGGTCACTCCACCTTTGGTCAAGACCTGAAACAGAAAGACTGTAAATAGCAAATATACCACAAACATTGTGGAGCTTTGTAATGAATAGCAATATGTCTATTAACCTTTTAATGCCAAGACAAAGGATTTATTTCTTAATGTGACTGTTGCATTTATGTTTAATATAAAGAACATAGCAAAAAAAAATCAGAATAATTTGTATGGTTTTTTTGGTCACAAAGTATTATTATTATTATTATGATTTTTTATTATTGTTATAATGATTAAGTAAATCAATAATAATCCTTTAGCATTACTCCTTGTCCTGTTCAGAATGTAACTGCGTGCTTGCTCAGAAGCTACCACAGCATGTCCATCAGCATCATAAGGCGTCATTCCTCATTTACATAGTCATGGAAAACCTGATAGCACACAAGCTCTAATAACATATGCTGAGACATATTACAATGCCCAGTGTTTTCAAAGCGAAAGGTTACATATTATCTCCTGTGTTTTTTACTTAGGAATCTATTCTTACATCTTGGGCTTCTTCTTATATATTTGGCTTTTTGTGTCTCTGTGAGGTCTGTGGTGTGTTTATATGGTGTATGGTGGAGTGACTGTTCACTTTGAGAGTGACTGTTCCTTGAGAACAGTTCCTTGCTGTGTCATGAGATAAGGACTTGCTTGTACCAATCACCAAACTATTCAACAAGACATGGATGTGCTGCCTATGGAAGTGGAACTGAATTCTTTCACCACTGTGGAACTGGGTGAAAGGCGACTTTGTGGTAATGATTCAGAAAACCTCACTGCCTTTGGCCTGACTGAGAGTGACTGTTTCAGGGACCTACGTGGACACTATCTTTGTTGACTAAACTCAACTGTTATAAGCTTACTCCATTATATTAGCTTTGCTCTGTAATCAAAAATAAATTCAAGCAATTATAAGCATAGTTTTGGGGTGTACATATAATCTGTATAAACATATAACTGCTTGAAACAGGTCTGCGCCAGGTGGGGAGACAACAACTGAGGGTGCTCTCACTCTCCATACACCTCACTTCTCTTTCTCTAGTCTCTCTAGTTGGGCTCTTTAAATTTCTGTCTGCTATTTCCTTCTTGGCCTGTTTCCTTTTTTAAGCAAAGCAGGCAAGAATTCCACTATAACATAAAAAGACAACTATATGACAGGGGTAAAATAACAACTCCAAATAAAAACTCCTCTGTTATAATTATATACTATATAATATATACTAATCACCTTTTGCATCTTATGTAGCTGGCTGCAAATATGATAAACTGTTGGTCCCAATATGTAAGAGACAATTAGATTCAGCAGTGACAGACAGCAAGAACAGTGATAGACAGCAGGAAACAGCAATGGTGTCACAGCTACAGCTCTGGAGAGGAATTTGGCTCCAGACTGAATAGAAACACATATAGAAACTGTCTGAAGCCTGTGTTAAAGACCCCCCCACACTAACCTGTTTGCATCGGGTGCAGCGAGGGGCAAACTTATTCTCATAGCAGGGTACACAGTAGTGGTCATCCTTATCTGGGATAAAAGACTTGGAGCCAATAGGCTGCTCACAGCTGTTACAAATGAAACAGCCCTCATGCCATGTGGAGCCACCGTACTCTAGCTTCCTAGTGCCTGACAGAGAGCAAGAAAGAGAGAGAAAGAAAGAGAGAGACTGAAAACAAGTTTGTACACAGTAATACAAAGATAAACCTGGATGATTCAAGTGCCTCTTATGGTAAACATCATTTTATCTGTAGTGCAAAATGACCATGACCTAGGGCTTAATCTTATTTCAATGGCAGTCAACAGCTTCTTTAAACAGCAGTTCAACAGACCTTCATTATCGACCATCAACAGAAAAATACATCAACAAAATGCAAGCTTTTCAAGTGACAGCAAAATGATCTGACACCACTAAGGTCATCAACTGTCCTTCAAGGTCCACTAAATGTTCACGAGTTCTACACATCAAAAGGCTGAGATTTTCCTCACGGAGGCCACATTAAAAAGATCAGTGCAGCTTTACTCTGCAAATGGGAGACAGAGATATAATCCTGCTGCCTTTTTGAAGGGGTATTCTGTTACAGCTAGAATATCTCTTTCAAGTTGGAGACTCCAAAGAGAGGATACAGAAGAAGACACTTTTGCACTTTAGACCACTTGGGGTGAAATTCAAGTGGAAAAAAGGTAATAATTTTGTATGCAAAGTGTGCTGAAGTGAATTGCTGTAATACAGAGACAGCGAGCTATTGTTTCTGACTTTTGTGTGACTCCAGTTCACAATCAGAGGTTCTGACCACTAACTACGTGTTTTCTTCCAGAATGAATGCCTCAGTGTTAAAAGCATGAGACACCCTTTGCTCAGCAGGATCAAAGTGATCACTTTGTGTGTTCAAATTGTGGATTATTTCTGTAGAAATATTTAACACTGAATGACCTGTTTTGTGTTGTGCTTTAGGAGAGGGCCATCACATGCAAGACTGTTATTTTTTGACATACATAAGAGAACAAAACACTTATTTTTGCCTGGAATCCTTTACTGTTTTATGACTCCTTTCCTGGCTGATACAGGCTTGCTGAAATAGTTTACAGGCTTATCTCCTCCTCTCATCAGACGCTTGGCAGCCCGCCATGCACGAGGATTTGGCTGAGAGACAGCTAGGATCGGCAAACTGGCAATTACTGTCATTTCTAGCCTTGGTGCTGACTGCTTAATTTTCTATCTCTTTTTCTCTCTTTCCCTACAGCTCTATAAGCAAAGTCTTTGCATCTGCAATTTTTCTGTCTGTGATAGTAACTTTATAAATGTCATAAATGGCTCATCTATGCACAGTGTGAGAACCTGTGGTTTTACATTCTGAATATTTCAACAAAAAGAAAGGGCAAACAGTGCCATGATATGACTCATGTCTACAGAGGTGGTATCGAGTTCCTTCATACCAGGCATGACAGTCTTATCGCAGGCCACGCATTTGGAGGAGAATTCGTTGCAGTAGCAGTCGTTGCAGAGCAGGGCATCATCCTGGCTGGTGAAGGGTTCATCAGCCAGAGAGCGATCACAGCGGAAACAGCGAAAGCAATGCTCATGGTAGTGTCTGTCTTCATAAAACAGCTCCTACAAACACACATGAACATAAAGAACTTTATTATTTGGCTCTCACTCTAACCCATAACAGCATAGTCTGCCATCCAAAAGCATAGTATGTGTGGATGAAGACACTTTATATACTTACAGGTTCTGGAGGTGTATTAGGCTGGCTTTAAATACAACTTTCAGGTAACTTTAGTTGCTTGAAATTACGGATGTGCATGGATACTTGAGAATTCGGTTAACCATTCGTGGACTGGCTAGCCAGCTAATGGTAGAAGCTATTCAAATGTCTGCTTGTGCCAGTGTCTTTTCTTCTGTGTATTGTGATTATTCATTTTCCCTCTCTCGATGCCTCTTAATTTTACATAGAGTGGAGATTCCTTTGGGATGCAAAGGATGATAATTATTACAGAATGAGAGATTGAGACCTGGAATTTGTTTTGAGGACAGGTGAGGCATCAAGTAAAACCTTAATGGCTAAGTAATAGCTAAAAAATTTCAATAACTTAAACACAGAACAGTTTATACAGAAGTCAAATACATAGTGGAAATCTCTTCCTACTATTTGATGTAGTCAGTTTAAACAATGCCACTGACAGCTGGAAAATTTCTACAAAGATGTTAAGGATGCTAAATGCTTGTTTAGCTAGTGGAAAAACTGAATGTGTTGCATGTAATTGTTTTTGAATTGCTTCATATAGCTGTGAAGTTGCATGAAAGTTATGCGGCATGCAACTCACAGTATACAACTAGTCTGATGAAAGTTCTTATGCAACACAACAAAATTGCCTTTTCTATTTGGCAATACAACAGATACTAATGAGCTGTACAGAAACAGGCCAAAATCGATGCATTTTATGATTAAAACATCAGAAAACATGGAAATCAACTGCACATGTGACTTTTAATATGTGTGCATGCATGTGTGTGTGTGTGTGTGTGTGTGTGTGTGTGTGTGTGTGCACGTGTATGTGTGTGTGTGTGTATGGGTAAATGGAATTTATGGCTTGTATGCTACACAGCCAAAACAAACAGAGTTTATTTATTGTCTGCTGTCCCTCAGTGTCAATTACTCATCAGTCTGTTGGGTTTGTGTGAGCAGAATCTCCATTACGACTGTAGAGCCATTTCCTGCCTTGCATTTACAATTGCCCCAAATTATCTGCTTTGGTTGTTTGTACTTTTTATTTAAAGGGGACTAAACTTGCCCTTAAATTGGTTAGAGAGGATTAGTGGATACTTTTGGTTGGTGAAGTGCTTCCCAATGTTTTACTCACTTATTTTGTGGTTACTCACTTATTTTAGTTGAAAATATCTTAATTGAAAAATGCACAGTTCTGATCTTTTCTGGTCCAAAGATAAGTATGCTGCAGGATCTACGTTAATCTTTGGAAGTCCACAGTCATGACCACTGCTTTTGCTATACAATTAATATGTGTACTATTACCTTATTATCCTTTTAAAATCCAAGGCTTACTACATACTTAGGTTTATTATTCAGTAACTACAGGGACTTCAATGCAAACTGGCTGCGCTATTATAGAAGTGTGTGATAAAACTTTGGGCCTGCCGGTGGGCCCTGGTCATTTAGGGGGTTAAATACACAATAGCTTAAGACAAACACTCCAATACAAATATTTCTTCTCAAAATCAGCCTATGTTTGAAGCAGTGTTGGTCATCCATATAATGGAACATTTTGATCAGTGCTTAGTTGATATAGTGCAGTGGGTAATACCTCTGCCCTGCATGCTGCACACTGAGATTTGAGCCCCTGCCTGGGCATGCACTGTGTACCATGCCAATAAGATTCCTTGGATAACATTCCTAACCCTACCTTTGCCAACCTCTGTAAAATGATCAAACTGTAAGTCGCTCTGGATAAGAGGACCTGGCAAATTCCATGCATATAAATGCCTTGGTTCACATGGGCTGTGCTAGCCATAACCATGTTGTCAATTTACTATTTACATGTGAGAGAGTGAAGAATAAACTTCATAATTTGTACTTAAATGTGATGATCTTGTTTGTGTAGTAGTTGCTACAGTGCTGTACTAACAATGTGGAGAAACTGCAAATTACATTAGGCTATAACTTTTGTGGTTAAAAAAAGACAAAGCTTACAAACACTAAATAGAGAAAGGAGAAAATGTAAAAATGAATACTCAAGTATTCAAAATATTTGAGCCACACCTAGTTATGACTTTTAATGTCAAGAAATTCCAAATACTTTGCAGAAATGTGACGGACATTTTTGTTTCTGCTGAGCAAGATTTTAAACACACAAAAAAACAAGAGTGTACACATACAACTTTACATCAAATTCAAATCAATTCTTACTTAAAATAAACTGTTGCCTCTTTTACCAACAAAAATATGGTATCACTTCAGCAAGTGAGTGAGAAATAATTCAAATTGTTGATAATTCACAGTTCACCATTGTTTCGTTATCCCCAGTGATAACCACGACTTCTATGGGTCAACTTCCTTCCGTGGAAATATAGAACAGTAATGTTCCTTCTGTTGTTGAAAACTCACCCTTGCGTCGTGACCAATAAGTTCTTTGCACTCATCGCAGGTGTTGGCGAACAGGCTGTCGTAGCAGGGGATGCAGTATGGGTTGTCCTCTGACTGAATGTATTTCCTGCCATACAGGGATTCCTTGCAGTTGTCACAGTCAAAGCGCTCACTCATGTTGCCCTGGTCGATTTCTGTAACACACAAGGCAAACACACACACACACACACACACACACACACAGAGAAATGAGCTGTTAACCACAGATGTACTGTGGAGCAGGTGGGAGGGAGGGAGAGAGTGACACACACAAAGAGATAGCTCTCTGATGAGGCACTTCACAAAACGCCCATTAAATTTTATAGCTCTCTGATAGCAGGTCAGGGATATAAAGAGAGCTTGCTGGTGTTAGAGAGACACTGCCACTCCACTCACTAACCCTAAACGCTCCTTTCATTACTGTTATAGAAAATGTTTGCGTCTGAAACAAATGAAAGAATGAAAGAGGTATAAAACGACACCATGCTGAGCCAAGACCGCACAGCTGAATGAAGGAAAACTAGCCCCAAGTTGCTGAAGGGACAAATGTTTGCCTGCTGCACCTGTAAATATTTATGCAAGAAACGTTTATGGCGAGGATGTACAGACCACCTACAGAGAAGATGAGCAGCAAGGAGCACGGTGTGAGCAGAGGTACAGATGTGATGTTTTTTTATTTTTAAATAAAACTTCCTTCATGCCACGCACAATCATTTACATAACATATTTTATGCTCATAAACCAGACATGTAACCCATATGCTAACTTGACCTTAAGTACAACCCTTGTCACAAGATAATATTATTCCAGCCTTGTAGCAGCATGATCAGGTTGCAAAAACATTAGAGGAAAGCTGAACGTGAAGTGATATGCTCCTTAGGCCAGGCTAACCCAGCATATCTGTTTCCACCACCCAGTAACAATAATAATAATTACACGTACAATTGAGCCGTCGTCAAATAATTACACGTGCAACAGAGCGGTCTTCAAACTCTGTTTGTGCTGCATATATTCCACAGTCCCAGAGGGTAAGAGCGTAATCACTGGCTGGAGGATGAAAGAGAAAAACCACAGGTTCTCCTGTTTCCTCACGTCTCGTCTCGGTTGACAAAAAGGCCCAAATGAGTGTGGGTGTGAGGGGTTCAGATAAAAAGAAGACCATCTCTCCTCAAGCTTCATAAATAAGCAGCTGACATGCTTTTGCAAGAATGACATTGCTCACCTGCTCCCGAGAGGAGCTCCGAGCGCTTCTTTACAATACATCTGCTCGTAAATTAGGGAGCGCTAGCGTAAGCGGCTTCTGCGGCCCGAGGCTGCCCCTGCCTCACATCATTAGAGCCCTACTAATGAACAAATCCAAGCTTTTCCCTGCCAGGCATTCCAGCCTCTCTTACATGCTACTACAAGCCTTCAGCAATTCTAATATGGCGAACTGTACATGACAAACACAGTTGCTCTGTGGTAGCCACTGTAATAATTGTTTGTATGAGATGAGAGGAAACATTCTGAAGAGAGTGGGGTCACTGTTCAGACAGGAGCAGCTGTACCGCACCTGGGCTTCGACCAAACAGCCATCTGCTTCACCCATCATGACTCAGCGCTGGTGTGCAGTGTTAACTTCCTGGCTGTGCGTATAGTGGACTTGAAAGCCTAAGACTGTCTGATCTAGTGGGTCAATCTCACTCTGACTAAACTAGAGGGAATGAGAAAACGAAGGAACAACCAGCCTACAAAGGAGGGCCTGAATGTTATTAATAAATAAACAACCGTCTTGCTGTCATTTTTTAACGTTTATTTATACCATTTGAAAAATACCAGATGCCCCTTGCGCTATGTGATTCATGATGGATCGACAGAAATGGTTCAAAAATACTTGGAATAAAATACGTTTATTTTAAGGTATGTTAATGTTAAGAACTTTTTGCTTCTCTTGTAAAGTTGCTATTCCAGAGATCTGAGATTTTATTACCATATTTTTCTTTTGTATCACTGCTGGAACAAAATCTCCATTGTATCTCCATTTTTGGAATTTTTTAAATGATGTGCAAATGGGAATAGCTACTAGGGAGCTTCCACAGTTACAGAAGATATTTAATTTTTACACTACTGTCATATATACAAATCATGCTTTGAGCCCCCTCATACACAGTACATGTGCATTCCTTGACAAGCTGAAGGATACAGAACTGGCAAAGACAAGATCACAAGTGAAAGAACCATGTTGACGGACAAGCAAGTCAGCCAATAAGTTATTCCTCACTAGTCTAACAGGAAGAAGGCCAGCTTGGCGTCTGTCTTGCATCCTTTTTTCTCTTTTAGCTCTTGCCAATGAGTAAAACCCAGTCTGAGATTTACTCTTGTACTGTCTCATGTTCAGTCACTTTTCTTTTCCTCTTCCTTGCTTCCTCTGACAACATCTTCAGTCTCTTCGCAGTCTCTGTTATGATGTCCACACTGGGAATACTGAGCTAGCTTCTTTTTTAGCTAGCTGAAAACCCCTTTCTTTACACGATTGGAAACTGATTTCTCATTTATATTGTGTCAAATATTCATGACAAACAGATCAATGGAATAATATCTTGTTACATTACCTTGAAACTTTTTTTTTCCTCTTACCCTGTAAAGTAACTTTTTACTACTGTAAATCTAAACCTGTGGCTGATTGTTGAGGCTAGAAAGCATCGCCAGTACATGATGTTAAAAATCAATTGTTTCACCAAGAATACATCAACATCAGAAAAATGTTCAGATTTAACCAATATTTCAAACCAAATACTGATTATGTATTTATTGCATTAAGAGCAGAATCTCCAGGCGATGATGGGTTACTGTGCTAAAATGTCCGCATTATTCACTTTATTTTATTTATAACCTGGTAGATATGGGTAATTCAACTAGATATAGTCCCAATTTCTACATTTTATAAATGTTTGTCAGCATACTATATAAAATTGCCATATTGGTGCGGCCCTATTCTCCAGTATTGTTCAAAGAGATTCACGGTTCTACAGAGTGACTGACTCTACATTCTAACAAGAATATTTATGGCCTCAGAGGAGAAGTAAGCTTTACTTAGATTAGGTAGCAGTGACTCTTCCAAAAGCACAAAGCATCAGGTCTATTCTGATTCTAAAGCCTGATACATAAACATATATCATGTCAACGGTTGGGATTTTTGTTATTCCACTGAGCTAAGTGTTTAAAACACTGTACAAGAGCAGCCAGGGCAACAAGAGTGAGTGGACATGAGAAATGAACCCTGGGCAACTCATGATTTGTTTCTCAGAAGAAGGGGATGATGTCATCATTGACCTTGGGTCAAAACATTATTGAACCCAGAAGCTGGGAACATGAACTAACCCTTCTGCTTTGCTCTTAAAAAACCTAGAGTGGCTTGGTTAAAAGCAAAGCGAAGGTGCTAAAATTGATTGATTTTTCCCAAATCCTCCTGGTTCTGGTTGAGCCATGTACACATTCTAACCACTCCTTAAATAGACGCATCATGCAGAACTATTTTAGGCTTCATCACTTGTTAGGGGGCTAGGTAACACAACAATCTTTTACAAAATCTGTGAAGCTGAATTAACTTGTATAGTATCCAGATCAAATGTCCAGTTAATTTAAAACAGAGGATTTAACCATAGGTTTTTCAAAAGCACAAGAATACAGCTGAAGATTAGGGAAACAGTTGCACATTTTTGTGCATAATGTAAGAAAAGTTATATGTAGTGCTTACAAATATTTTCAAAGTATTATCAAAGTTACAGAATTACTCCTGAGGTCTTTTCTATGGAAATGGCTGTTTACACTACCCAACAGCCTCATCATCAAGAATCCTTTTAAAAAACTTTTTTTTGGGGGCAGGAAATCTACTTCTTCCAAAGAGAAGGACTGGTGACTATGATGGATCAGCTTGTGGTTAAATACCAAAACTCTGAGCACAGCAGTCCCCAAGGGCTATGGATGTTTAACTTCCTGTGCAATACTATGACCAACAGCTTGAGACCTCTCAGACAAAATCTTCTGAAATTACAACTGGCCCTCTAAATCACAATCACAAAAACATTACATTGACACTGATGAATGATGAATGAAACTCAGAATAATCTTAGTTAACATAGCAGCTAACATTTTATCACTCTGTAGGTCTATCTCTACATGAAGGACAAGTATGAGATAACAGAGGAACGACAAAGGCCATGACGGCATGTTTGTGAAGGTAAAGAGAGGCCGTACTGGAGGGGAGCAAGGCAGCATGTTAATTCAGTCCCAAGTTCTGCCGCAGTGCAGTTCCACAGACAACAGCACTAATCCGCTGCCCAAACTCGGATCACGCTCTGGTTCACTTTAAACGGGCCGGCTGTGCTTCCCACTGGGAAACAGACCTAGGCTCTTCCTGTTCCCGGAGCCGACAAGGATTCAGGCTGTCAAACATCTCCTTAGGTAACACGACACAATGGACTGCCAACAAAGCACAGCTGAATATGATAAGACTGATATACAGTGCTGATAAAATGTAATGACCTCCAGTCCTTTAACATGCAGTACATCAGGAGTGGGTAACATGATGATATTTTATAATTATAGTGATAAATTATGTCAGTGTTTTTTTTAGTGTATCATTCATATCATCCTATTGGAACAAAACCCATACTTATTTCATACAATGCAGTGCACAGTGATGATATTGGTATCTGCAGGCAGACGCACAAACACACAAAGACACACACACACCTTCTACGCCACTTATCCTTCTGGGTCATGGGGGAGTCGTTGGGTGGACACACCCAATACACCCTGGACACGTCATCAGCCCATCACAGGACAGACAAAGACACATATACATTCACACGCACACCTAGGGCCAATTTAGCATATTAATTGGATATTTTTAGCATGTCTTTGGACACAGGTAAACAGACAAACTCCACACAGAAAGGACCCTGGCTGGCTGGCTAGGAATCAAACCCAGGCCCTACTTGCTGTGAGGCATCAACGCTACCCACGGCATTGTTGTATTCTGGAAGAGCAGAATGTTTGGGCGACACTGAGCTACAATGCTAAAATGTCAGCATATTATTACCTTTACTGTAGCTTTAAGCCTATAGAAATAAGTGTTACATGTTTCTGTAACATCAATCCTAATTCATTTAGCTCTAATTTCTACATTTCTACTATTTCATTAACCTTCACGTTTCGACATTGTTATCAGCATCAGCAGATACACTATATTGCTAAAAGTATTCACTCAATCATCTTAATTGATTGAATTCAGGTCCAGGTTCCAGTCACTTCCATTGCCAAAGTTGTATAAAACCAAGCACCCAGGCATGCAGACTGCTTCTACAAACATTTGTGAAAGAATGGGTCGCTCTCAGGAGCTCAGTGAATTGGTACAGTGATAGGACGCCATCTGAGATGGGGGTCGCTGGTTCAATCCCCTTGGCTGACAGTCCATGACTGAAGTACCCTTGAGCAAGGCACCTAACCCCAAATTGCTCCCCAGGTGCTGTGGATAGGGCTGCCCACTGCTCCGGGCAAGTGTGCTCACTGCCCCCTAGTGTGTGTGTTCACTTGGGTGCATGTATGTGGGTGTTTGGGTTAAATGCAGAGGTCTAATTTCACAGTGTGCAAACACAGTTACAAATGGTTGTTAACTGTATTCTATTTCTAGATTTTGGACAATTTCATGGTCCCAACTTTGTGGGAACAGTTTGGGATGGCCCTGTTCCAACACGATTGCGCACCAGTGCACAAAGCAAGGTCCATAAAGACTTGACTGGCCTGCACAGAGTTCTGACCTCAACCCGACAGAACACCTTCGGGATGAATTAGAGCAGAGACTGCGAGCCAGGCCTTCTCGTCCAACATCAGTGTCTGACCGCACAAATGTACTTCTGGAAGAATGGTCAAAAATTCCAGTAAACACACTCCTAAACCTTGTGGAAAGCCTTCCCAGAAGAGTTGAAGCTGTTATAGCTGCAAAGGGTGGGCCGATACCATATTAATACCCTGTGGATTAAGAATGGGATGTCACTCAAGTTCATATGTGTGTAAAGGCAGACGAGCAAACACTTTTGGTAATATAGTGTATGTACTCCCATATCAGAGCATCCCTACAATGCACTACAGAAAATCTCACAAGAAGCAATGTAAATCAGTCCTGAGCTACTGACTCATCATTAACAATCATGCCAGGAATGGCTGGGAGTGTTTCATGTTTTTGGTCCATGGAAAGTAAATATGTTTCTGATCTTTTCTGATCTCTTTTAAATGACAGAAACAGGTCCACAAACACTGAGGCACAAACAGAAAGAGACAAAAGGGTAGAGATAGAGTCGAGGAGAAACCATGGCTGTGCTTTAAATCAAACACTAGGGAGAGTGAAAGGTTGCATTTGGATAAACACACACCAGCATGCTGTGATCAGTCTGCTGTCTGGAGGACATCCAGGCAGCCCAAAGCTCCCTGTCTGATTTATAGAAAGGAGAAAATACAGCCCTGGACACTTATGTATATCATTTGAGGCCTGGGAAGCCACACTGAAAATAACATAAAGTGATGAAATTGCAGAAGAGAAATGTTAACTTCTGGATACATAAAATAAATAAATTGCAATATTAAGTCCTCAAGCAGCTTCAATATAGTTATATATTTTTCAAAGAATAAATGGATGGAGTGTACTGACATCACCCATCACTCAGCTGTGGCAGGGTGAACTCCAGGAACTCTTCCAATGACTCCCACACAACCTACAGGGTTTAAAATGAAGCTAATGATCAACTAAACCTGTATGTAGCAACAATACTCTCTCATGGTAGTTTCAGACCATTAGATTTACTGAAATAAATACTGTTATCAGCAAAAATATTGCCATAGTGCCATATATTTTCACCCTTATTTTGGGTCTTTTTGAATGTGACAGGATAACCATGTAACATAATAAAAATTATGCACATAATAAAAATATTCTGTACATTTAAGCATGGACTGCACAAAAATACCCATAATTTTCATCTTCTCTGCAAAATATTCTGTTGCATGACATTATTTTTGATCTACTGCTTCATTTTAGCAGACATTCTAAGTGCAGTAAGTTGGAGTGTTCCTTTTTTCAGGTCAAATAAAGTCAACAGTATGAAGTGCAGGTGCTAAAGCTAAGGAGATGACAGCTTCCAGAGACAAGATCAGGACACTGTCTGCCTGACAAGACTCCTGTGCTGTTTTTCTGAAGTCTCAGGGACTTTATCACCAAAATGCAGGCAGAAAAAAGTGTGTGTGTGTGAGTGTGTGTGTGTGCACTGCCTCTGGCATTGGCTCTCACTACATCTGATAAGGCAAAACAGCAGAAAGGGAGAGAGGAAAGTAAGGGAGAGAGCAAGCCTTATCAGAGGAAGTGAGGAGGTAACTGCGCAGAAAAAGAGCGATAACGACCTAAACACAGATCAGAACGTTCACACTAGCTCATTCAAATATCGACGTGATTCACAAAGTAACTGAGCAACTTCTTAGTGGATAAACCCCTGGCTGTGTAATCTGCACTGTCCTTAGATGATTGTGAAGCCACATCATGGCCATGCATGGAAGCAAAGCAGTCTGTGCCTTGTTGTTTACTCTTCAAGTTCGACATGGACTTGGGGCTTGGACACTGTTAATAAACAATCTTTCTGACTTTGACCTAAGACCTGATGTCTCCCACACTCGTCTTCCTTGCAAAATACAGGGCCAGGTTACTTGCAGACTCTTCACACAGACTTGTTACAACCACACAAGGCTCTGTCTGGACACTATGTTGAATCAAATGTTTAAATGTTCACAATATACCATTAAGTAAACATTTCTTTTGCTACATTCTTCCTCAATTCCTAGTCCTACACTAGCTTCAGTACTGCTTAAAAACATCTGGTCCTAGATGACTGTTACTTGTTACCTTGAACGTCATCAACAAAAACCAAAACAAAAACAAAAAAGCTGTGGCCTAAGACGTGTTGACTAAACATTGTGTTCTGCAACATCAGACTAAACAAGAAGTAAACAATACATGTGACAGCTCAAGATATGTTAAACATGTTAAACTGATTGAGGCTTCACTTCCATAAACGATTCTCTATCACAATAACAGCAAGGGCTTCATTAGCTTTGTCGACAGAGAGGTGCAGGTAAGTTTGCCTGGCTGAACAGTGTGAGGCCTGTTCTAAGGCCTTGAGTCGATGCTATTTTAGTGTTTGTGGGATCAGGGTTGGGCAGAGGAACAGACGTACACAAGGTCTAACCTGTCATTCCCCTGAGCCGTAAAACACAGCTTGCTGCTCCTGGGGGTGGCACAGTCCACTCCACTGGAGGTAAACCTCGTAAACATCAAGGTCCCCAAATGAGCACTTGCCATGGGGGCCGTCATTGACAGCTGTGTAATTTGTTGTTTTCCTGGCTTTTAACCAGCATAAAGGTGTAAAGGTATGCCCTTTATGGTGCCCCACCAAACCGCAGGTCCTTAGAGCAGTACACTGGAGACCCTCCAGGCCATGAGAGATCTGTAAGATCTTGTTCCATGGAGATGTCTCCACTCCCTGTTTAACAAATATGGCATTTGCCGTTTCCTTCTAACTCCCTCTGACCTTACACTGCCCACTGCCCAGACAGCTCTATTTCAACACTGATAAGAAGTAGCTATAAACCTCTATGGTTAATATGCTGAAGTACTCTTCATCCACCTGGTCTCTTTTAAACTCCAAAAAAAGGTATTTCTTAGGGGTTCAACAATACTCACATTTTCAGGTTCAATATGATTTTTAATTCTGAGGTCAAAATTTTCAATATTGTGATATAATGTTATATGTGGAAAAATATGTGATAAAAAATTGCTTAATTCTGCAGGGCTCTAACTATACAGTACACTGGTTGATTTGGCTCAGGTAAATATATATAATATATAATATATAAAATATATTATAATATATAAAGTTCTCAAACAAAATCTTCAATATCTCCTCAGTCAACCCTATTTTTTTTCACATAAATGCCCAGTCTTGAATAAGGGTGTGTGCATGAATCCATATGCATAGTTTTAAATTCTGTTTAATTCTGACATTCTTAAAATGCACTGACCATTTTTTAAATTCTGATTTATGCTTATAATACTGATTACATCAAATTACTGAAACAGCATCAAGTATATCTAAACAGTTCTTGCCTGACATGGTAGCATACATTAAATCAGACCTGAACAATAAATGCAAAAGGTAAAATCCAGAACAGTGTCTGTTAAAAGAGTTTGAGCTATGCAGTGCTGCCAGTGACCAGAAGGCTAATAGAAGGAATTAGCTAAGTTAGCTTTGTGTGCTGAAGGAGACACTACTGTGCCTTACCAAAGAATGGTGTTCCAAAATGTAAGACCATTAAGAAAAACAAGTGTTTAAGAATTTCTCCCCCAAACTACTGATAGGAAAATCGTTCATTTTTCTTAGAGTACATGTTCTTAGACTACATCTGTATTCTATATCACTGCCGAAAAGAGCAAATATTTGAAATTTCACAGTGAGCTGCATTTAAATT
The DNA here is from genome assembly GCF_015220715.1 of Pygocentrus nattereri. NCBI lineage: Eukaryota > Metazoa > Chordata > Actinopteri > Characiformes > Serrasalmidae > Pygocentrus > Pygocentrus nattereri. The sequence continues at coordinate 24,499,016 of NC_051213.1, forward strand.
TCATGGTTGGGACACTTTCAGTCTTTCACTGTGTGAACTTAACAGTCACACTCCATTCCTATTGTGCACATTGAGTTATATTCCAAATGAATTTCATTTCAGTCCACTGAATATGGGCCTGTAGAATAAGAGAAGATCAGCACTAGAGGTTCTTACAATATCCCTCTTGTAAATGACTTCTGCTACCACCAAGGTCTGTCATGAGAATGAAAATGGATACAGCTTTTTGTTACATACATAACTGAGGAGATGGACAAAAGAGGTCTTGCCTACATATTTCTCTGAGTAGAGAGAAAACAACTGCCATACATTACAATTTCACATCTGGTTTCCATTGACAGAAATATGCAGTTGACTGCAGTGTGCCAAAGTAGGTTTTGGAGAGTCACTGCCTGGAGAATGCGGGAAAGGCAGTCTTTTCTACACTCTCCTGTGGTATTTGCTGGTGAGAGCTTAGCAGGTGAAGGGAATGCAGAAAGAGTCTGGGGAATGAAGAGAAAGAAAGGAGTGAGGAAAGAGGATAAAGCAGAGTGCCTGATGAAATGCTGCACTGTATTGAATATGAAGTGTTAAGAGTAATGCTAAAAAGAGTAGGAGAGCTACAGGAGGCCTTTGGCTGTAGGGTGCCGGAGGGAGGGAGGGGGTGTTCAGAGGCCACTGTATGACTGTACGTGAGGCCACAAGGATATTATTCCACCCAGAATAAACAAACACTATCCTAATCCCATGAGTCCATACTCTCCTCCCTTTCTCACTAACCATACAGAGCAGATTTATGACCAAACATGGCCATTGTCGTCACTGTCCAGGATATGCTCATGCTTTCATCTCAAAGAACTACTGTGTACCCCACAGCCCTGGTGCTCAGTGAGGCTGTCTACAAGCTTCTCAAACTGCAGTTTTGTTTTTCCAGCTCCAGCAATCCTCAGCCTGTGAAAGTTTGGGGCCACTAGGGTGAAGTGTGTTGTAGCAGAGGAAATGCTGTGCCAGTACTGCTGTGCTGCAGGACTGCAGTCTAGAAAACTATGCGATTTTGCTGTAATGCTGCACATCAGGTGCAACCAATGAAATCAGGTGTTATGGCACATATTTACAATAAACTTCTACTGATGTTGTATTGCTTAAAGCAGTAGTTCAACTACAATTTGAATTTATACCATTTCCCATTTTCTATGGATGCAGGTGATCAGCTGAAACATCTTGATGTCCAAAATTTGCTTTGTTAGTTTGGCTACAATGTAAAAACAGAACCTTCCACTGTGTGCAAAAAGAAAGATATGTATCCACTTATTTCTTACTTTTTTGTTCACCAAACCACTGCTTTACTGGATCCAATTAAATGCCCTACATTGAACAGATCTACATCTCAGATGTGCCTTAACCGCTGAAGAACTGACAATATTAGGCCTGATAGAGTGGAAGAGAAGAGAAGAGAAGAGAAGAGAAGAGAAGAGAAGAGAAGAGAAGAGAAGAGAAGAGAAGAGAAGCTTAAGGCTTCCTTCAGCTGGAAAATCCATCATAGTTCAGTGACTGTGTCTTTCTTACTGTAGCTCCTTATTACATAAGGCTGAATGAGGTTAATGGTGACCTGAGCAGCTGGCAGATCTGCTGGAAGAGCTACTTGAGTGGCCTGCTGCAGCTCCAGCCTCAGAGTTTCCAGTGGAGCCCCTTGAACTGAGCACAGCACTGCAGGGGTTTGGCAATGCTGCGTGTCTGATGTCTGGAGCCATCCCCCTCCAACGCTGGGCAGAAAATAAGTACACAGTAGTGTAGTGGTCTGGCACATACGAGGGGCATTTGTACACCATTTCCTGAAGCAAAGGGTGGGCTTCTAAATTTGAGTGGTGGTTCACAGCATAATGATTCAAAGCGATTTTTAACCCAAGAGCACTTGTCTCAATGGTGTGTATGTTGATGTTGCTAGTGGAATCATGCTTGGACAAATATATACACAGATATTTCAAGAAGCAGGAAAAATAAATAGCAATAAGGAAAATGAATGATTAGTGTAATTGGCTGAGGGAAAATGTGAGCTTAGATCCAGCTTTGAGGGGTGACAATGACCATAAGCTCAGTATGACAACAGTGGCTTGAATGAATTCCATGTTTAAATTGATAGAACAACAGTCTAATTGCAGGGTCCAAATTCATTCACCCGGTTAAGAATCCTGGGAAGCACTTCAAGGAAAACATCTCTCTCTCTCTCTCTCTCTCTCTCTGCCTGAAGTCTATAAGAATACTCTTGTTACAGAAAAGCCAAATGAATTATGAGCATTATTAATGGCATTAAATCATGAGTTAATCACTCTTAGCAACAGCTTAAACTGTTTGGTTACATGCTATCACTCTATCTAAATTCTCTCAGTTTAGCCTGACATAAAACTGTCACTGTTTTCACACCATGTCTGCTTGTTCTCCTCATTTGTACTTTCTGCCAGACATAACATTAACTTTATAAGGTGACAGAGATGTCCTGTTATGTCTAAATCCCCAAGGCCCCTGGTTTGGAACTTCACAACATCAACTAATTACAATAACGAGGATATGTTTTCTTTGATATAAACCTATAAATCTTTTTTCCCCAAATGAATAATTTGTGTTTTAAAATTTCTCAGTATACTTTATACTAACATTTCCTTTTCCCAATCCCAACCTCACCATGTAGCTTTAGAAATAGGAAATAATAAAATACTAGACTACTGTAAAGTATAGTAAGAAATATTCATTTTCTTTACATTCTCTAAGTAAAACTAAATGTTTGTTTAAAGTTGGCAGTTTTTGCTGTCTAGTGAGAAGAACATCTGACATTTGTTAATACTTAAACTCATTCTGAAAGCCATAGTGCTAAGACTAAACCACTGGGTGCAAGCAGCTAATTTTGGTTGAAATCCGTGGCCAGTCCCAGACGGGCTAGGTTTGGATCCTAATGTATAAGCACTAAGACAGGAAGCACTATGGACCAATCCCAAGCCAGACATGCAGTAGTTGCATGGTCAGCAATTTGACCATTTGATGGTGGCCACACGCAATCACACACCACAACTGCAAGCAATTACCCCTGACACATGGTAGAGGCTGTGGATATGGCTATGACTGACCTTATGGTTAATGCACCAGAACTGTGGTAAACCTGCTTATGCTCTACTTCTTCATCTACTTTCCTTTGCTCTCTTTCTCTCTTTCTTGGTCTCTCTCTCTCTCTCTCTCTCTCTCTCTCTCTATCTCTCTCTCTATCTCTCTCTCTGTGAATGTATCAAATGCAATTTCACACTGAGCTCTTGTCAAACCTTGAATGGCTGAATCTATTTTGTCCTCCAGTGCTGTCACGTACCATCTCAACGTTAGCACCAGAGCAGGAAGCAGGCCCCTCTGCCTTGGGCCTCTCTCTCTACTCATGGCAAAGATGAGCTTCCAGAAGAAAAAAGATAACATATGCCAGAAAATGTGAAGGGCTTCTGCCAGATGGGAAGTGACTGGGATGAATAACCATTAGAAGTCATTTCCAGTATTTTCTGCTTTTTTTTTTTTCTTTCGAGTTTATGACTCTTCTCCTTGACAACGTATAAACAGTGCCCTGCTCCCAAGCACAGTAAAAAGTTGAGCACTGACGTATACCTTCATCATTCCAGCTCTGAGAGGTCGAAATAACTTGCATATATAGTAACTGGTTGAATCATCTGAATATAGCATCCTTTATCAGAAGATATCAAGGTCATCAAATGTGTTTCAGATTAAGGGTGAACTGAACAACAATGTATGTACTTAATAAATTAAGCGAGTGAGTACGTAGGTATGTAAATAAATAAATGACAAGAGAAGTAGATTCTCTAAGCTAAATAATACTATGTTCCATACATGTTTGCATATGTGTAAATCTATAACATATTAACAATGTTAACAGTCAAAAGTCCCAGTTCCAATCTAGCAATGACATGGCGATGACACTGTGTAAGCATTGTGAACAAAAGCTAAATAGTACTACATTTCATACATGTTTATATAAGTGTAAATCTAGGACAAATTTCAATGTCAACAGTCAAAAGCCCCCGGTACAGTCTAGTAATAACATGGTAATAACACTGTGTAAAGCACTGTGAACAATAGGTCGGGTCCTTTCGAAAACAATATAAGGCATATTAGGGGTCTGTAGGGAAATAAAAACTGGAAATTTAGACTTCCTTTAACTTTCACTAAGTAGCATGTCCTTCATCAAAATCTTCTACAGTCAAAAACATTTGGTGGATATTTTCCTTTGTCCAGCTTTTTTGAAGTAGGACCAAAAAAAAAGCTAGTTTCCTGCTGCATGGTGACCTGAGGTTATCTGAACGATGGGTTCCAGGTCTACAGAAGCTTTTTAATTGCACAGGTATTGCATTTATCCTGTAAATGACATAGTGAACCTCAAGAATACACTTAGAATACAATATATACTATTTATATTTTGAAATACGCTGACAACATACAACAATACATTTGATTGTCATAGCTTCAGTGTGGAAACGCCTGCTTAGCTGAGCAACTGTACTCCAGAGATATCTCACACAATGTAGCAAACATGCAAACAACTCCAGGCACTGACAGCCCATTAGTGGTGTTCAGCACTACAGTACAAACAAACAGACTGTGAGAGGACAACTGATACGAGACACATGCACACTCAAACATTACTGGGTTGAAAGACATCAAAATAAACACAACAGCAGCAGCCGCAGTTCCGAGGGACAATGGAAGAGTTGGTCAGGAAGAGCAGGCACTACAAGCAGCTGCTGCACCCCCACTATTACCCCCTTATTGTTTATCTCTTAATGGCTTTACATTGAGTCATACAGGAAATGCACAGCACATTGTTTTACTCACAAATAACTTTGTTTAATCCATTTAAGTAGTAAACAACATCTTTCACTATATGACTTCCTCAATATCGCAGCCAACTGATGACTGGCATGCAGAATATTGTCAAGAGACATGCCAAAAACCCTCCATAACTCTCAAAATAAGCTTAATGAATTGTTAGCAAATAACTTTATATCAGTACTGACCCTTTTTATACAATAACCAAACCAGCCACAATATTTATCACATAGATATCAGCGTCAGGCATGCCATCCTGTACTATATGAAACTCCCCTCTTATAATGAAACAGGTTTTAGATTCAATCACAAATTATTATAGGCTGCATTATGAGTAGTCCTAGTACATCCCAGCACTACTAATGTAGGGTGAGACTTAGATTTGTATAAATATATAAAATTCACATTTTGATGACAATATGGTCTCAATATAACATGTTTTTAAAATATGCAAATGATATATTTTAAATGCACAAGATATTATCAGCAAAAATAACAAGTCCCTGAATATGTGCAATGTGTTAATGATAATGATGATAGTGTTTCCACCAAACACTATGCTTACATGCACACACAAAAAGGGCACAACAAAATACAGATTTTTATTCTACCATTCTACCAAGCTCTAATTCTATACTACATGTATACGACTGGTTTGGTTCAAATAAATAAAAGTCCTCCAATGGAACTGCCTGCCTCTCTGCCTTCTAACAAAGTAGACCCCAAAAATCACACCCATAGAATGTATAATTAGGTTTTAAGTATGGGTGAATTTATAGCATAAGCCCCTCCTACTTTACTCTAATAGAATGCAACCAGATGCTTAGTTTTGATCATTGACAGTGATTTCCATGAAAGATGATAACCATGAAGAAACTATATTTCAAATTTGATTTTTCAATATGTATTGAAATAACTGAAATAAATAAATAACCCAGAGTGACTTAGGGTTTGTATGCAGTATATCTGTGTTTGTTTGGGAGTGATCCATATCAGAATCTGCATCATAAATGCAACCATAATAAAATTCCCACTCCTGGGTAGAGTCAAGGAAAATCTGGCAAAACTGAAAGCTCATAAAGCCTTGCATCCATCAAATACTATTTCATTTATTTCACTTAGCCATCATGACTGTGCACAGGAATGACAGCTAACCACTATTACAAACACATTAGTGTTCTACATGAACAAATCAATCAAACCTTTTCAAACCACTGAGAAATGACATAAATAATTCTGAACACACACGTGCATAGACACACATGCATAGCCATATAAACAGGATCTCTGTAATTGGTTGCTGGTTTGGGCTTAAACATGTCTCCCCTACTCCGCTTTATGACTCTCAATGAACTCGTTAAAAGTGGAACGCCTTCATCCATTCTTTTTTTTCTCCGTGTTTTTCTCTAGCATTCAAATGGGAAAATGCCACATGCAGAAAAATGAGCCCTAAAGAAAAGGCCTTTGCATACTTGTTTTATCATGAGGCCACATATATTCTGATGAATTGTACATATGAATTTGGATGGCTGTTGGGGCCGCTGACCTGTGGGGGTCTTTTTTTTACATCTCTGTATGCTGGGGAGTACGCCCCAGGCTCTGAAACACAGAAGGCAGGCCGTGTGGCTGAAATGATCTCACTTCAAAGGTGTCTATAAATCAAACTGCCATGGCCCCATCCCCCACTTTAGCTCCCTCCATCGTCCTGCAGTCTAAGACACAGGGCCATGCGTGTGCCAGCGAGGGGGAGAGACATTACCTCATACGCACACAACTAGCACTGGCTCCTGCTCCCACTGCCTACGGCTGGACTGGCTTTTCCTCCGTTCACTGCACTGCAATCTCCATTGTCTTTAGCTCAGCGCTTATGCTGTTTTCCTTAAGCCAAAGACTGATGAGTATCAAAGGGCAACATTCATCTCTGTATATTTATTTTAAATAGTGGGTTAAAGTGCATAATATTGGTCAACATTACATCAACCTCACTGTTCTAGACTAAAGGATTGGTTACCTTGTCAGGCTGCTTGAGTTTACGTCATGAAGGAGTATCAAAATATCAGTGTGTGAAAATCTCCACCAAGAGTAATTCCAGTTATAATGCATAAACAGTGGGACAGCTCTTTCGTTACAGCTATGCATAGCTCTTTGGTTTCTGAGGCGGAACACAAGTTAAGAAACCGTTTTTTGACTTTGCAGAGGAAGAGGAGCTACAATCCATCATGTTGTTATCTCTCTGCGTCACATGGTACACTCTTTATCATGCAGCAATGCAAAACACCATTTGTCTTGGTGCCTAATTCATTGGCAGTGATAAAATGCAAAGTCTTTTTTCGTTTGAATAAACAGTGTGAGTAAGGGTAGTTTGGTAAACACAGATAACAAGGATAAATTATGTAGATGTCCAATCAGATGTTCCAATCTTACTGCTAGTCAAACTCAAACACCCCCTCTCTAAAGTCATGGTAATGGCATGATATTGCTTTTAAATGGTCACACCTTCTCTACTCTGCATCTAATCCCTTTGTCTGGTTAACAGTGGAGATTCCCTAATAATGCAATGAAGTCACCATGAAGATGCTAAATCTTTTCCACTTATTAAAACAAACCTTGCTGATTTACTTGACAAACTGAATGCAATAGCGCAGAGGTGCATACTGAAGACAAGAGTGAAGCAGCTCACCATCATCCAAAATATAGATTTTGTCATACAGTGTCCTTGCTTTACATAGACGTTGAACTGCTGTCTTACCTAACCCTAGCTCTCAGATGAGCCCAGCATAGCAGAGCAGAGTAGCTAAAGTCAATACATAAACAGTGACATAAGATACAGGCATTAGATTTATAAGAGAATCTCCATTTACCAATATTAAATTGCCATATTGACATTTATTTTTAAAACCTTAATAAATTCCGATGCCACTGCCCTATCAGAGATGTTGTTAGTGTCTGTTAAGGAAATGGTAGAGGAAACTGCAAATAAATTCAGAAGATATTTAGCGGCTAATAGATGACTGGTCTCCAAGTGCAGCATAAGCCACAGCATAAAGTTGGTATACTGCGCTGCTTTTTCTAGGCTCTTTTGATAAGTATAGCCCTTAGAGACAGTTTGTCAGTCTTGTGCTTGCACTGCAATAAAGATGATTAAAACACATTATTTTGGTTTATGAAAGCACATCTACATTAGGCTTCAAAATATAATTAAGACAGATGAGCTAAGGAGGACAAAGTGCAGTGTCTTCCTTTTAAGAACCTCCTCAAGGGTCATGGCTCTAGTCACTCTCCACAGCTGGATTGTGAAAAACAGATAATATCAGCATCACAAACTTAGTGTGGAGTCTCCTCTGCTCTCAGGTCTCTGGAGATTTATATCTATCACTGAAGATGATAATAGGAATGGGAAAGTTACAGTTCTGCCTAGAGGAGAGTGAAAAAGTCTAGAATGAGAGAAAAAAATACAAATGACCACAAACCAAGTATTTGATTTGGGAAACACAACTGAAATCACAAAATGTCCATGTTTTAACAACATATATATATAAGGTATATTATCAGTGTTGTAGAGCAGGCCAGAATTGATGAGCCATAGCAATTCAGACTGTACCACTGTACCTCATTTTATTCATGAGCTAGTTACAAAGGCTTTTATGAGCTCAATCCATGTATCAGAAAGGAAAAAAACCCTAAGGACCTGAGTCTGACATCAGACTCAGGTCCATCAGACTCTGGTTCATTCTGCTGAAGCTGTCTTGAGCACCTGTTGATGGACATGACTTAAAAGCAGTGACTGTATGCTCAAAGTAGTCTTGTCAACATCTTCCTGACAGCACTTCTCTCCTTTTCACTCATGCCCTTATAGCCTCTCCTGTCCTGGCACAGAGATCTATGAAGCCCTCTTCTAAGATCTCTTACAGGCCTTCTGCTCTAAATCAGCTCCATTCTCTCCTCCACAAGCCACCATCCTTTTATAGACACACCAAGGACACTTTCTCCCATTTATGGGCTCCTGTGAGAAGCCTAGTAAGGGTCTGAGAGACAGAGAGAGGGACAGAGAGAGAGAGAGACTCCTGTCAAGGTGTTCTGACAAGAGAGGCAACAATTACCTTCGCTATATCTCTCCTTTCTACAGAACACTGCCAGCCTCTAAAGCCCTCACGATTCGGTGCCAGCCCCTTATGCACTGCTGTTTATGGTCTAGCAACTGGTTTGCAGCAGACACCTCATCCCTCATAGCATGGCTGGCTTGTCTCAGCCCACTGCCTTTGAAGAACGTTGTTCATCTCTTGGGGTAAGCAGCAGCACACGAATTGCACAAAAAGGAGCAACACTGCTGAAGCCTGACTAGTACTGGACAATGTGTTCTTTTAACAGACTAACACTATGTTGACATGAGGGCTTAACGATTCTGGAAAAGTATGTAAACCTGATTTTTGGACCAATATTGTAACTGCAAATGAAACTGTGATTATTTTGTATAAATTAAAGTCCAGAAGAGCAATTCCACTTTTTTCTGGTTCCAGGGTTTAGTGGTAAGTGTAGTAATGGGTCCAGATGACCAGTTGTTTTGTCAAGTATGCATCATGTGGGAATTTAGCTACTCCTGATTGGACTTACTCATCCACAGGCAGTTCACAAGCTCTGTGTTCACTCAAAACTTAAAAGCTATAATTAAAATTGCAGCTCTTGCAATTAAAAAAAATTACGATTTTTCAAATTGTGATTCTAATTTAAAAACAATAAACAGATCAGCGCATGCTAGATATATTTAGGTAGGTATCTTTTTGCACTTATTATCACATGTTTAACAAAGGGCTGAATAAAGCATTGCTTTTATAGTAAAAATGCAATTTAAAAACATTTTTAAAATCATAAGAGCTTAACGCAGATCTTCTAAACTGACCTGATGCCCCAGGAACTATTACACATGAAGCAAAACCCATTTCCTGTTGTTTTTAGGTGGAGAGCGTGATGAATATTTGATTTTTTTGTTTGTTTGTTTTTAATTATTTTTTACCAAAGTATTTTTTTTGGGCTTATCTTAATTTGATTGATTGTGTGCAGCTACACTTGATATTAATATACTACATTTGATCTGACATTTGAAGTTAAAAATGTGTTACCATGACCACCCTAAAGCAGAGCAGTGCTCACAATGCACCAACAAGGTTCAGCAGAGTTTCCATAACTGTGGGGAACACACTTGCACACAGCTGTGCACCAAATAAACACTGATATAAATTCAACAGGGACGAAGAGTCCAAAACACTGAAGCATCCAAACGAACAGCTTTTAACACGTTCCTCTAAGACAGGTTCTGTGGGTTAGCTGGGGTGAACCAGTCCATTGTGCACAACTGAAGATTATAATAGGTCATCTGCTGTTAAAGTCTAGGTCTGTTTGGACTTCCAGAAATAACAAAACTGAGCCATACGTCAACACATGCAACCACACAGACATGCACACACACAGACCCTCGCTCTCTCTCATAAAATGGAAACATGTGCATCATTCCTCCGATTATGCCTCATCTCCCATGATGTCACAGTCATTTGCTCTCATGCCATACAGATGTGGAAGCTAATTAAGTGTTGGGAAGTAATCAGCACTAATAATCCAGTCTTGGCACCCTCTTTAACTGTGTGCATGTGTGTGCTGAGGGGGAGGTGGGCAGACTTCTCATGACACAAAGTAGTGATGGCAGGGCTGTAGAACAAACCGCAGGATCTGTGGGAGTGAGCTCCATTCCTGCAAGACATCAGGACTGTGATTAATGTACATTAATGCCTTATTGCAGAATGACACTGGCACCCACCACTGACTTCCAGTCCAAAATAAAACAGCCTGGTTCTGGTTCCCACACAAAGTTTGTGAACTAATACTTTCTAGTGTATTGTGCCATAGTGAAATGGCCAGAAAGCCAGTCTAATCAAAGTCATTTACAGACATCACTGTACCTTCCCATCCATACAGGCAATGTAAATCTAGCATAAAAACCAAAAAACAAACGCCAAACAGCAGTTTGATCATTCAGTCACCAACAGTAAAGAGACTAGCATCGGGCAGTACTTTTAAAATCAACTACTTATTACATAATAATAAATATAACCTGCCAGCCTGCCAATGCACGCGATACTCCATATTCTCGTTCACAGTCTTTTTCAGTCTAACATATCACTAGTGCATTGGTAATCCTTCAGCAATTTGTACTGGATCAGTCCCCATGGTGTTCTAACTCCTTTAAACCTCAATTATTATTTGCTTTGGACCAAACTTTTATAGCACACTCAACGATCACCCACATTTATTTCACCCTGAGACTCTAGGAAAATTTTACAGTCTGCTTAACAGTAGTAACTCTGAGAGTGCCAACCAAGCAAATCTTTTGTGATTGTTACAAGTTGGGGCCAGCAGGGCATTGGTATCCCAGCACTATATGCGACATCATGATCACTAGCGTGCAGGCTTGAGCCTGTCTCTCTCACAGTAAAATAACATTTTCCTCTGGCTCAGGAGAGCCTCTTAGTCATGTGAGGTGGGAGAGCAACAGACAAAATGTGTCTCACTTTGGGTGACTGCACATCTTATTGCTCCAATCGATCCCCTTTAAGCTTCTAGGACCAGCAAGGTGAATCAGGGCCTGGATGTGGGCTGTGGCTTGGTGACTAAGATATCAATGGATGTAAAGTGTATGCTGTAACAGCTACTGCTAGAGATACAGCCATGTGTTCAGTGCTTAGACTACAATACAGACTTTAATGTCTACTGCCACATATAACATGGACTGCAGAATGGAGGGCACCTGGGCTTTGTCCACTTTTTTTTACTACCTACTAGCCTATAGCTGCATTAACCTTTTACATGGCTAGGCCCCACCAGCGGGTCCAAAGTTTCATTACATACTTCTATGAACTAAATCTCTATTGAGGGTCTCTCATTTACCATCTTTCATTGAAGCCACTACCTGAGTGCATCCGACCAGAGCGGGACAGGAGGGGCTTTGAGTGCTCAAATGACAGGACTTTTTTCTGATAGCACTTACCAATTTTAGAGATATGATTATTTTATTCTTGGCTGATTTGAATGCAAAAAAATGAAATATTAACAGCTACTTACATCACAAGTGCAAGCACATTGTTTTGTGCACTGAAAATCATAGTCAGCATTATCTCAACAGCTTTTCTGTAAAGGCTATAAAAACAAATAAACATATTAATTTTTTATATAGGCACACAAAAATGAATACATGACTGAATTTATTTATTTATGTATTTAATTTTGCTCAGTTTATTGTGGCAGTAGCCATTACTGCCTTGCACACTTAAAACAATACTGAGCGTAGGAACTGGCCTAGTGGTTAAGTTACTCGTCCCCCACATGGGATAGCAGGATTCAATCCCACCGCAAAGAAATACTCATTTGGCTTCTAACGATCTGCTCTGTCACCTCTATTCTAACAAGGTGTTTACTGTGAAAACATGAATAAAAATTAGATTTATCATACAGCCCTAAACATAAATATCAGTATGGAAAAAAACACTGAAAATCTGCATGTTTTATTACAAAGAGAGCATAATTAGCACTTTTTAAACTGCATTTTGTGCAACAGTTATTTGTGAAATATTGAATAAAAATCATTGTGCCATGATATTGTGCCATATTGTCTAGCCCTGTTGCACACAACCACACTAATTAATTTCATGAAGCTTAGAGCATTACGTGTTTGAAAGACTTGCACAAACAAATTTGTGCAACAGTGAAGAGCTAGCCAAAAACAAAAGAACTGGCTCAAACCAGAAAGAAAGTGACACAACTTAAAACGACCCAATGTCCATGTGGACACCAAGGCGAGCAAGAGGAAGGGAAAGAAAGAATAAACAAACAGGAGAGCGGTGACTGAGGCTGAGCAGCACACTGCCTCCCAAGGGGCCCTGCTGAAAAGGATCTGATTTCAGCCATTCATTCTCCCTCAGCCGGGGAGGAAGCCACCAGCCGCTCTGAGCAGCGTTGCAGCACCTGGAGCCCAACGCAGGAAACCTGAGGTCACTTCCCACCATTCACAATTGCACCAGGCCTCCAGCCACCAGACACGCGCCCCCCATGCTATTTCACTCAAGTGAGTGGGGGGATACAAATGAGGAAATGAAGTGGTGGACTACAAAAGATAAAACAACCTGTTTTTATGTAGATCTAGCCAGCAAACTTAGCAGCACACTCAAAGTTCACACATCCTCCACAGAAGTAGTTGCATTCGCCTTCTAAAGCAGAAATGACAGAAAACCAATGAAGAGTATACAAGCAAAATCATCTTTGATTATCTGAAAGGTTGATCGTCAGAGCATGGACAGATGTTAGTTGTCATTGAGCAGTGTTTTTCACAACCGCCTCAAGTCTGAGCCAACTCATTCCCAGTAACAAGTTGGGGTTTGCAATGATTTACTGTGGAATTCACAAAAAAGACAGCCAGGCTGCACATAAACAGAACAACAACAAGCAACACGTTCAATAACTTGTCATCTTCATTGGAAACAGGGGACAATGAAACAACTCCTCGCCACCCATCAAGACTAGACTCTCTTTTTCAATAAAATCAAGGCAAATACAAAAGGAAAAGCCTCCATGTATAACTCTGGGCTCTCTTTAGAGTCACACGACAGATGGCAGCGGTACTGTGCCTGAGAGTGGCTAACCTTAGAAAAACAGGCTGCCCTAAAAGAATGTGACCATGGTTAAGGCTCACCGGAGTCTCATAGCCTTGACACTGCACAGAAGAGGGGGAGAGAGAGAAAGAAAATGCAAACAAATGCATTTTCAACCTCCCTCAACTTCTGTCAGGACTCAAATACCAGACACTAAAATTACATGGGGGATGGCGGATGGAGATTTTATAGACTTTTTGTCTCATTACCCCAGTACAGAGGATTCAGCAAAAGGTCCATCATTAAAAGAATGAATTAAAAGAGTGTAAAAAACAGCTTGCACCACAGAAAATGTCAGACACTGTGCTGTCCTTGGGAAACAGAAAAAAAGAGACACTATTGTAGTTCAAAACTGGAACTTTAGAGGAATGTTTATGGAGTTTATGGAATGATGAGTTACTATCCAACCACTGTTGCATTAAGTAGTTTCTTCAAATTTTATGTATGTAGTGATGGAGAATAATTACACCATTACTATGCACAGGACCATTCAGATGCCATCTTGGACACTGCCTTGCACGCCCTAGCACACTTGTTAGTCACATACTAGCTAATGTCTAGTCACATGGCTGGCCACATGTCTACAGTACCAGAATAGGAAATAACTCCATTCCCAACTCACAGGCCACCACACTTTACTACTCATACATTCCATGCTTACTACTGTTCATATCCAACTGAATATTCCACATAGCATACACAACCAGGTCCTGACTCCAATACCCCAATCAAAAGGACAGGAAAACAGCTTTAAATGAGCACTATTTGGCAAATAGGATCTTAGGGGGGAATACAAAGTCTACTGTCTTTGTGAAACCAGTCATTCTGTGTGTGTGAAGTACACTGATGGCTCAGGAAATTTGTGCCACGTATATGAGAGGGCTAGAACTTGACTCAGTTTCAAAGGGATGATTTAAAGTAGCTTTCCAACAATCACTTCTGAACTGCCTCTTTTCAGAGCAATGAATGGACTCGAAAGAGGTTGGCAAAGGATAGGAATGTAATCTGTTGTAAGGTTCTTTAGTTTCATTGAATACACTTAAAACGTGCCTCTTAGAGGAGCACACTGTCACAAACCAGTAGAACCGCCCTTTGAATGTGTTCACTGGGGGTACGCTAAAACTGTCTGGCCACCTGTGATGTGCTCAGGAGGCCCTGAACAGTGGCTATGCATGAGACTGGACAGACAGTGAAAACAAGCCCAGAGCTCACAGTTGCTTTCCCTGTGTTGGCTCCATCTGTCCAAAACAATCAATTCCTTTACGGTTATTGATGAGACATTTAAGCCCTTACAGTTTCTCTCTTTTTTCTGTTCCCTACATTTTCCCTCTGTCTTAACATTTACTCTTTCCTTCTGCATACAAGCACAAAGAGCCTGGATAAAGTGAAAACATTAGCATTGTTAAACTGCACTAGTTAAACAGCTACACTGCAGGCTGTTACTGTGAGTTATGCTGCATGAAGTGTGATTAACTAATATGCAGACTACTCATCCTCCTGACTCATAAGTCAGTCATTAATACCTGCTGAATTCCAGGTGTGTCTAGATAAATCAATATGGATGATGGTTTCACTTCCTTTTTCTGTAACTTTAAAATAGTTTTAGGCGTGCATGATCATTATTTACAATGGGGTGGGGAGAAGTTGCATCATAGAATGTGGTGTATTCCACAAGTCAGCAGTCAAGTTGTGACTTGGACTTTCCTCTGACACAACTCAGAAAAACTTAAAACCTTCAACAGTAGGCACCCCTATATTGTGAAATCTCGATTTGTAAATAATTCTGAACAGAATGTCTTTAGAACTGTATTATATCACAGAGCTGACTCAGGCCTCTGGTTCAGTAGTGAATCCTATAAACATTATTAGGGTGCAATGACAATTAGACTACTGAATAAACTCTGTGTGTCAACTTTGCTATTGGCCAAAGGACAATATTATTTTCTGTAAGTGAAGGAAAGGAGGAAAGTTGCAGCATGTGCTTAAACTATAAGTGTCTTCTCAGCTTTATTGACACAGCCTACCAAACGAACATAAACTGGGCAATCATTTTCCAAAGGAACAGCATAACCAAAAAAGAAAGAAAACAAAGAAAACAGAAGGCTTGTCACAGTGAAATGGACCACAACGTTAGTATTGATTAACCAAACAATCCACACTAGTCTGTGTATCAAAAGGCTCTAAAGATAAGAGGTAAAGATGTACAACCGTTGCGAGTGATGAACAGAATACACTGAGCAGACGCCTGACTCGGTGAGCCCAGGTGAAGAGACAGAGGGATCTGAGGGGAGGAAAAAAGTCATCGCGCTTACCTAGAAAAGCTGCCTGATACTGTCTGCCACGGCTTCCCTGTTGCCGCTTTGCTCTCGGATATTCAAAAGGAGCTGTGTTTTGTCGTCCTTCAGTGCCTATTCCCGGTCTTTCTTTCCCGGCCGCAGCCTGCAGGAGTGAGCCGCTGTGTTTTCTGCTCGGACAGACGGAGAGTGATCCGCGTCCTCAGCTCCATGCGCTTAGCGAGGAAGTTAGTGAGTCACAAGTTCCCGCCCCAGTTGAAGAAGGAAAAAATCTCTTTCTTCCCCCAGCAACAGCCGTACAATGGGAGTTTTAGGAACTGAATCAGCAAATCGTGATTAAATTTAGCCTGATATATTTGAACAGCCTAGAGATTTTTCGAGCCCTTAACTCTAAAGTGGCCTACCTGCTAACAGCCCACGTTATGGTGGATGATTCCGCCATGACAGTGAAAACGGTTTACCAAACTGTAACTTCAAGAAGGACAACCCTGCTGAAAAACCAGCATAGACCAGCATGTGTTGTGTTTTGGATGCTGGTGTGCTGGTCAGCAGCAATGGAGGTTGAAAAGCCGATCACCACCACAACCATGTGTTTTTACGCTGGTATGCTGATCAACCAGCATGACCATGTTGGGGTGACCAGCTAAATCAGCATGAAATGCATTCATTTGAGAAAATGGTGGTCCAAACAACTTTTCAAAAAATCAAAGATTTTAAAGCCTTTTGTGCCTTTTTAAACTGGCAAGTTTGGCAGGAATGGCAGTTTGGCAGTTCTTACAGAAAACCACAAGAGCCACTTTGTCCCTGCTCTTTAATGAGGACTGTTATGATCCCACTGCTAGTGTTATTACATGATTATGAAACTTGGTGTTTTATTTTACCCATGGTATGGCAAACGAAAACTATTAATGGACTGCTTAAAGGGACCAAGTAGTGGCATATGACTCAAAAACTAATGCATACTATTAAGACTCAAGAACCTGGTCTTGGTTCCCAAGACCAAAATTCTAATTCTAGACTAAAAAGCATTTTCATTCGTAAATCACCACGGACATTACAGTTTAGTCATAAGCTCCCTTTAGTTCATGTCCACAAAATCGGGCTGTGTCATACTGTGTAACTAAGGGATAGATCATTGGATTTTAAACTATTTACATGAAGTGTCTTGTATGAAACATATTTAGAGATATGAATAATCTCTTTGTCTACACAAAACTTACTTGAATTACTTTGTTTCCTATTTTCAGTCAACGATTACTGTGAGACATATATGTGTGTGTGTGTGTGTGTGTGTGTGTGTGTGTGTGTGTGTGTGTGTGTGCGTGTGTGTGTGTGTGTGTGTGTGTGAGTGTGTGTGTGTGTGTGTTTGGGTGTGTGTGCATGGCTTCATTCTGCCCTCCTTTCACCCTCTCTCACTCTCCAAATTATAAACTCTAATTTTGCACACTGTGGTGTGGCCTTCATAGGCCTGCACTACAAATTAGAGGACAACTGTTGTTCATCATGAGCTGGTGAGGAAAGCATAAGTTCCATTTTTGCATTCCCAGAGCACATAGACATGTACCTTCACCCAAGTTTTCTCTGTTCACATACACAAAATACAGCAAGTCACAGTGAAATACACTATATTTCCAAAAGTATTTGCTCGTCTGCCATCACACATATATGAACTTGAGTGACATCCCATTCTTAATCCATAGGGTTTAATATGATGTTGGCCCACCCTTTGCAGCTATAACAAGGGTTTCCACAAGGGTTAGGAGTGTGTTTATGGGAATTTTTGACCATTCTTCCAGAAGTGCATTTGTGAGGTCAAACACTGATGTTGGACGAGAAGGCCTGGCTCACAGTCTCCACTCTAATTCATCCCAAAGGTGTTCTATCAGGTTGAGGTCAGTCAGGTTCTTCCACACCAAACTCGCTCTTCCATGTCTTTATGAACCTTGCTTTGTGCACTGGTGTGCAGTCATGTTGAAACAGGAAGGGGCCATCTCAAACTGTTCCCTCAAAGTTAGGAGCATGAAATTGTCCAAAATCGTTTGGTCTGCTGAAGCATGAAGAGTTCCTTTCACTGGAACTAAGGGGCTGAGCCCAACTCCTGAAAAACAACACCACACTATAATCCACCCTCCACCAAACTTTACATATGGCACAATGCAGTCAGACAAGTAACGTTCTTCTGGCAACTGCCGAACCCAGATTCATTGCCAGGTGGAGAAGTGCGATTGGCCACTCCAGAAAACATGTCTCCACTGCTCTAGAGTACAGTGGTGCTTTACACCACTGCATTCATTGCTTTGCGCTTGGTGATGTAAGGCTTGGTTGCAGCTGCTTGGCTATGGAAACCCATTCCATGAAGCTCTCTATACACTGTTTGAGCTAATCTGAAGGCCACATGAAGTTTGGAGGTCTGTAGTGACTGACTCTGCAGAAAGTTGACGAAATGTCATGACTGGACTTACACAGGTGGCATCCTATCACGGTACCACGCTGAAATTCACTGAGCTCCTGAGAGCGACCCATTCTTTCACAAATGTTTGTAGAAGCAGTCTGCATGCCTATGTGCTTGGTTTTATACACCTGTGGCCATGGAAGTGACTGGAACACCTGAATTCAATGATTTGGATGGGTGAGTGAATACATTTGGAAATATAGTGTATAATGTAGTCACTGTAGTTTATTTCAATGTGACAAAGTTGGAGATTAAATATACCGGACCATCAGTTGATAAGGCCTCACACTTCTCTCCTTGATTGAAAGATTGTAAAAAGCGCATGCCTTAGATGTCTTAGCCAATTCACAGCTAGCCCTTGAAATCAACAGTAACTCAAGAGTCACATTTAAATGTGAATGAATATGCACCCACAGTGGTAGACAGCATCAGTTAACATTTCAATAATGCAGTGATCTAAAGTAAGACATAAGAAATAACTAGAAACTGAGGATGTATATTGAGGTTCACCTTCTGCTGGCAACCTGTGAGACAGCTTTCAGATTATAAAGAACAGATCAGCCATAATTTTTCATTCATCAAGATACAAGCCATGTAAATGTTCCCTCAAAGGTACAACAGTGGTTTTAAGGTACAATC
This sequence comes from Pygocentrus nattereri, assembly GCF_015220715.1. Taxonomy (NCBI): domain Eukaryota; kingdom Metazoa; phylum Chordata; class Actinopteri; order Characiformes; family Serrasalmidae; genus Pygocentrus; species Pygocentrus nattereri. The sequence goes on from NC_051213.1 coordinate 24,517,945, forward strand.
ATCTACCTTAAATAAGTTTTTCCCCTTTTCATAAACTAATGTTTTAAAACACACACACACACACACACACACACACACACACACACACACACACACACACACACACACACATTTTCTAAGCCCCTTCTCCTTCTCGATCGCATGGGGGTTGCTGGAGCCTATCCCAGCGGTCATCGGGCGGAAGGCAGGATACACCCTGGACAGGTCGCCAGTCCATCACAGGGCTATGCAGGGCTATTATAAACAGATTAATAAAACAAAAGCCTGGAGAAAAGAAGGGGTGTATGGAGCCAATACAACTTAGAAAATACAATGTCAGTGGATTATGGTACAATTATGCACCTTGGCTAAAGGTACTGAAATGTACCCTTGAGTGTTCCACCCCACTGACAGTTTCCTATCTTTCTTTTTTAGACTCTAGAAATTTATTTTAGGAGACCTATAATACAAATGGTAAAGTAAGGGGGCAGTCATGGGCTGGAGGTTAGGGAACTGGCCCTGTGACTGGAAGGGCCGACAGTCCGTGACTGAGGTGTCCTTGAGCAAGACACCTAACCCCCAATTGCTCCCCGGGTGCCGTGGATAGGGCTGTCCACCACACTGGACAAGTGTGTGTGTGTGTTCGGTGTTTCACTTCACGGATGGGTTAAATGCGGAGGTGGAATTTCCCTGTTTGTGGGATTAAAAAAGTATCACTTAAATAGGCATCACTGTCCCCAAGAGCAGGGCTAACCAATGCTAGTGTTTCCATGCCAAAAGTGCTCAATATCTGTAATAATTGTTTTGAAAGCTACATAAAAAATTAAGGTATTCTTATCATCCACAGATGACGTGAGGGAAAACTCTGATGAGGGTGGACACTTGTATAGCTGACCTGGCTGATGGCATATCAGATGAATGCTCAGAGCATGTACTAATCATTTCGCTACCATCTTCACTGACCTCTTCTATATTACCTGGGTTCAGTGCAATAACTACACCCACCTGTCCAAACCTGCTAAGACCATAATCATAATTTCTACTCCCAAAAACTCCACATGACTAAACAGATGCCACGTTTTGCTTCCTCCATTTGTAATTATTGGCTTTCATTGCATGCATCAAGGATGTACAATTGCTGTTCATTGACTTCTGCACCATTCAGCACCATCGCACCCACAGAGGTGATCACCCATGGCCTAGATCAATACATTTTGTCAGTGTATCTCGGTCTTCTTACTAGCAGACCACAGTCAGTGAAGTTAGGAGACTACAGATCCATTACACCACTTTAAACACTGGAACCCTACAGGGCTTTGTACCCAACTCACTACTTTCCATGAATAAGTTTTACAACATGACTCAGGCTACATCATCATTTGTTGTTAATGCGGTCATTGTAGGCCTGATTGACAGGAATTATAAAACAGCCTGTAAGAATGACATGAAGCACTTCACTGAATGGTACATGGAAAAACAAATCTCACAGACAAAGACAAAATGAAAGAGATAATAGCTTACTGCTGGAGAGAGTATAGGGGATATAGTTCTTTAATCACCAAGTGGAAAGAATGAGCAACTTTAGATTGCTTAAAATACAAATGAATGAGGTCTCCTCCTAGACATTCACCAACTCCCACCTCATCAAAAAGTCAGTTCTTGCAGTTCTTAGGAAGTCTGAAGGAATTCAATCTGTCAGCCCAGATGATCATCAAAAAACCTACAAAGCCCACAGTATCATCAGAGATACTTTAGATCTTAGGGTAACAAAATCTGGGCCATACTGTCAAACCCTTGACTTTCTACACTTGACCTGTTGATGACCTCAACAGACCATTTTTTCATGACCATTCCTATTATAGGCCATGTTCTTCTATGTCATAGTAACTCTGCACCTCACACTTACAGCACTAATTTGTATTTATTATTGCTGCTATTGATTATGAGGCACTGATTTATACACGTATACAGTACATGTGAACTTAATTAAACCATTTATTTATCTTTAACAGTTCAGTAAATAACCTCAGCACCTCTAAATTTACAATATAACATAAAATAATACTGTAATAATATAATTGTACTTTTACTTACACTACATCAATATTCTTTTTAGCTTTTACAGGGCATTGTGAGCATTTTTATATGTCTCTAAAATATATTATTTTTCAAATTAATTCCAATCACTAAAGCACATTGGGAAAAAATGGCCATTTCCATACATTTGACAATTATAATTTTCAAAATTAAGTGAGATATGAGCTATAAAATAGTTACATTACACACACACACACTGCTCAGTGAAAAATAGTGCCTGAAATCAAATCATAATCTACTTGGGACACAGTAACTCATGAGGACAAAAATGGCGTGCCTCAAAAAGAAACTCTTTTCAAGGGATGCAGTGTAACCTTCATTGTTTTCACAAAAGTACCGATTTTTTATCAGTTAACGGAAACCTTGCTTGTTGAAAGGGAAAATCCCCTAGAGTCATCTCTTCATCATTCTCTCTTTGTAATCTCTGAATTCCCTGCAACTGTTGCCCCACTCATGTCTCATCTTAACAACTTCTGAAGGATGGCTTGTGTGTGAGAGTAGATGAACATCAGAGATTCTTTCAGGTTTTTAGTTTACCATCCTCACATCCTTCTTCAGGAGTGAAGGGGAGCATAAGCACCTGAAGATTGAATTAGAGCAGCTTACTCAGAAGCTTATGACATGGACGGGGGAATGTAGGAGATGGGGCCTCTGATGATGATAATGGTCTTACCCTCTGGGTAGGGGGCAGATGGAACATTGCTGTGGTCAGAGAAGACATTCCAGTACCCTGAGCTCAGCTACTGCCCAGCAGCATTATGTCACTTGGGTTATTTTCACAGGCTTGCATTAAAGAAACCAAACACTAATATATCTGTCAAGTGAAGGCATTCCAGCTCCCTGAACCATCACAAAGCAGTGACCCCATGCCCTGTCATTTTACCATTTGCGCCTTGTTAAACACTTTGTTTATCTCGTCTTTAACCTGGCTAAAACCATCCAGCCGTACTCACTGCTGGAAAGACCATGACGGCATCAGCCAAATTTCAGATATATAGTTTACATATATCTTTGCAGTTTGGTTACTCTCGGAGTCAACAAAATTGCTTAAACTGTATGGCAGATCCTCATAGTGGAAACCCCACAAACCCCAGGTCAATCAGTAAGACATAGTACGGAAAATGTGACTCCATTCCGGGTTTCTTTCACCACAAAATATTCTGCATGCTGTGCAAATCTCACACATATAAAGCAATTTCTTGGCAGTTATGGGAAGCATTTGTCTGGAAAAGAGAGAGGAAAGCTGATAAATGAGATGTATATACTCTTTCTTTTGCCTTCATTTATTTCTGTCTGCTTTCTCTCCCAGTTGGTTGGTCTATTATCAGAGACATTTGAGGTACTGAAAAGAATGGCAGTAGCTTGTGATAACATGGGTTGTTATTTCATCATCACAGTTAATCATCTCTGAAACAATGCAAGAGCAGAATCACTGTTTTGTTCACAACTTTTTAATATGTCTAAAATTGTTCACATGCAATAAAGAAGATGGTTCACATGCATGGAAGGACTTTGATCCGTGCTTATTACTATTTCGGCAGGAGAATGGAAGGCTGTTGCATACATTTCTGCTCACGCTCTTTGCTCACATGTTTTGACATTAGATAGCTGTTCCCCATGTTTTTCCACTTCAATCCAGGAAGCAGAGGTGGAATAAATGAGTGTAAAGACCCTATGATTCATACAGGTGCCTGTTGTCAGTGGGATTTGTCTCTGAGGTTTCTCACATTGATACATGCAAGCTGTCAGACTGGATGAAAGTCATGTTTGGGGGTCTGGGCCATGGGATATTAAAAAAAAAGATGAAGAAGGAAAAAAAAGCCATTTTAGAAACACAAAACTTATTATCTGTTAGTGTTAACCAATCTCTTTGGCAGATGTAGGCCTTCATTATTGTGACCAAAGCCATTTAGAGTGTCAACACTGCAGCCAAGGCATATAAACCGAGAGGCTCAACACCCTGTGTTTGTTATAGAGCTGTTCCCCAAGCTCCAGTTTATGCAACACAGCCGACAAAGTAGATTCCAATGATGGATGCCTCTGATCAGATGGCCATATAAAGTGAATGTGCTGGTTTATTGTTAGTGTCCTGCAGAGGTGCAGATGGTGAGAGAGAGAGAGAGAGAGAGAGAGAGAGAGAGAGAGAGAGAGAGCACCAACAGCACCAGGAATACATCCAAATATGTGTCACAGTGAAAAAAAATATTTTTAAATATACACTTTTACTGCCCATAGATGGTAGCTGTGAATCGAGTAAGTAAATGTATCTCTCTCTCTCTCTCTGATAGATTTAGGAAAGCATAGTTTGTCTCCAGATGTTTATGTATGGAGGACACCGCCCCCTGTTGTTGAGATTATGTAAGTAAACCTTGCATGGCTGTCGGCGCTATTGTATACGAGTAGTATCTATCCAACATATATACATATAGCGTGCATAATAGATATGTTGTGTTGATACAATTTAAACTTACGAGAAAAGAATATGCTTTGCTGTTTTTTTTTCCTTTTTCCTTTTGGATTACCTTAGATTGGATCTATTTTCAGTGTCTTCTTAAATCCCTTAGTTCTTTTAGTTTTTTTAAATTAAAGTAATTTAATAAGCATACAACTCTTGTAACAATATTGAAAACTAATATACATATATATGCAAAAACTGTAATTTACAAGTACAAACATTTATCCTTTAATTCAGATTTTAAAACCGCTCAAAGTACGATTTTTAGTGAAACTATCGAATCTGCTGGAGAGGAATAAGAACTAGCTACCGGTTGGAAACCAGCAGCCACGTGAGGGGCGTACAGGCGAGCGTGAGGCGGTCTGCGGCTGTACTGTGAAATAATCTGAAACAAACACAGGACGGTGTCCTAATACCGACAAAAATGTCTTCATTCAGAAAAGCTCTGAAATCCAATCAGCGGGATCACAAAGAGCGATCTCAGGTGAGTTCATGTCAATTTGTCTCAGCCCGGTTTGTTAGCCGGCTGTTAGCGAGCTAGCTAGCCTGTTTATGTGAGCGCGCAGAAGCTAACCTAGCTAAGAGGTGTAAACAGGGTTGAGATATATGTTAAAATAGTGCAGTTTTAAAGCTACGAAATCCAGTAATGGTAGCTTGCGCTGTTAACTGGTACTAGGGAGCTTGTTGAGCTGCTAACTGGTTCAGTTTGAGCGAGGCGCACGAAACAAACCTCCCATCTGAAGCTGCTGTTTACTGCACGTTACTAAACTTGCTGAATCAACTCTCCGAACTTATTGTCGTGGGTCTTTCCTCCCCAGCCGGGATTCAGGAAGCATTTAGGACTCTTGGAGAAGAAGAAGGACTACAAACTTCGCGCAGAGTATGTAAGATTTTTGTGATGCCGTTAATGTGTCTTTTTGTGAATGTTTATGGCAGTTTGATGAATGTTTATAATACACAACCAGTTGTTTAGTGTTAAAGTAGGTTTGTAGTTATTTGTCTGTTATTTATTTTTAGTTTGTTTATTTGCTTAGTTGACATTTAACTGAAAACTAATTTTATTTGACAGTTTTTCATTTTTCAAACATTTGATTAGAGATGTAGCTGTAAGTGACATGTAGATTTGTGTTTGTGCTTTGTGTAGCTTCTATCTGTGTGACATGATTACAGCTGATTCACTAATGGATCTTTTGACCAATTTGTAATTAATAACTGATCATGCTTCTCTGATTATCTTCAATATAGTGACTACCATCGTAAACAGAAAACACTTAATGCCTTACGTAAGAAGGCGATGTGCAAGAACCCAGATGAATTCTACTTTAAAATGGTCCATTCTCAACTGCAGGTTTGTGGTCTCCTGTGTACAGTGTTCACCCACTCTCTATCCTTTCATTATTGTATAGACAGATTCAGAATGATTATTTGATAAATCTATGTGTAACACATATTGTCTGTGCTTTTGATGACTATCTACATTTTCAGCCTTACAGTCTCACACAATTTAGCCTGCTGAGATTCTGATAGTAAGCTGTCGAAATGTACTGCTCTGTAATGTGTGTAGTGTTGCGTACTGTGATTGTATTTAGAACAGCCTATATTTGTGTACCTACTATGTTCTGGTAGTTCATCCCTGCTTCCTTCATCTCTTTTTGATACGTTTGAATGCCAGTTGCTATAAGAATTGTGGTCTGGTTGTTTTCCCTTAAGGTTTCATAGTATTATCATAATAATTTATTGACGGTGTCTAAGGTCGAACAATCTTTGTTAGTTTAAAACTGTTAAGAAATGTGAATGCCCCTATGCATATGCTACCTGTAGAATCTTTAAGGATCTGATGGTGAAATTAATATCCTTCTAATTTCGTTTGATTGTATCTCTTATTAGGATGGAGTCCATGTCATTAAAGATAAACAAGAAGAGATGACTGAGGAACAGAAGAAAATCATGAGGACTCAGGACATCAGATATGTGGAAATGAAAAGGGTGGCAGAGGCTAAGGTAGAGCAGTTAGTAATATGTGTAGTTATTAATGCACTATATAGTTATTCTGAGTTTTAAGTATTTTTTTCATTTTCCAGAAAATTGAAAGACTGAAGTCTGAGCTGCATCTTCTGGATGCAGATGGTAAACAAAATAAACACACCTTTTTTGTGGACACAAAAAAAGAAGGTAAGACAGACATTTGGGGCTTGTTTTACAGACTTTCTATAGAGCTTCTCTGTTAAATTATTGACTTTTTCTGTAGTTTACATATGACTTAAAACAGCCTTTGTCTATAACCCAGTGGAGGATTTTGACCTGGCCACACACCTGAACACAGTGCCCGAGTTGGTGGAAAGAGCCTATAACAGGCCAACACTGGACACCCTGGTGAACAAGAGGGTTCTAGGAGCTGTGGCGCCACAGAAAGTAAAGGTATGTGCTGCTTTTAGTATGTCTTACACTCACCTGTATTTTATAAGTCTCTGATAGAAATAAGTATAATAATATGTATTTCACATGAGAAGCCTGATAACAGCTCAATTTGTGTGCAGATTTGATTTTATAGTTGTACTTTTTAGAAGCCACTGCTGGAACAGATCACCGTTAAACAGTCACATATCTTCACTCTTCTCTGTGTTGAGATAAGATCCTTTTTTTCTTGCCACTTTCTTGTCCATATCATGCACTGCACAGCTGCTGAATAGTGTTAACTGATGTGAAGCTTCTGGCATGTAATTCACTCACTTTCAACTGACATCCACAAGGGGTCACTTTCCTGTTGCTTTTGATGTTTCGTAGAGTGGCTTTATATCAGTGACAAAGAAGAAAGTTTTATAATAATAAAAAAAGCAGAATGTTTTGGTGGTGATGATGGATCAGTTTGAAATAAACTTAATATTAAGAGTTCCTTCCCAGACCTTTATTTGTTGCAGTTGACACTTTTTAAGGAGTGCTCAGTGGCCTCTTGTAGTATTATTATTATTATTATTATTATTATTATTATTATTTTTTTTTTTTATGAATAACATTTTCCCTTGTGTCTCAAGACTGAAAATATTGTATTCTTGTGCATGTTAATTTATTATTATTATTATTGTTTTGTTATTTTGTCTAATACATAATTACAATGCTCTGTAGAGACTGGCTAAGAAGCGGAGACGTCAGTATGATGAACTCTGTCAGCGTATTGACAGAGAGAAGAAGATGTTTGTCATCACTCAGAAGATCCAGACTCGCAAAGACCTTCAAGTAAGTACACACATTAACATTGTGTAGCATTGTGTGGTTAACAGTGATACTGACCCCTTTTGTTTTATTTATTTATTTTTTAGGAAATGTATGTAGTATTATTACTGAGTTGTGCAGAGTTTGTGTAGTTACATTTTTTTCTCGCAAGCTCTAAAATGTCTGCCCTTAATTCACAGGACAAGAACAAGAAAGTGAAAGTCCAGAAGGAGACCACCTCTGCCCCTGCTGTCTATAAATTTGAGGCCAAGAGAAAAAGATAAAGTTATTTTCCAGATATGTTTTACTTCTAGGAAAGACTTTACATGCTTGAAACAAAACGGCTCACTCCACTGCCCCCTAGTCTAAAGCCTTTTTTAACACCAGTTGTGACTCAAACCTAATTTCATCTCAGTGATCGTTCCATGTAGGTGTGCGTTATGCAAAGTCTTTTGGGTAAGTGGCATGACAGTTGTCTGGAGATTTGTTTTCATAAACTGTAATCTTCATGTTTGAATGCTGCTATTCATTTTCTTTCCTCTCTAATCATATTTGTTGTATATATTTATGCAAAGAGAGTTTGTGGCATGGTTGTGATTTGTACGGAAATAAATCTTGGTGTAAAAAAAAAAAAAAAAGTGTAGATGTTAAACAGTATCAGCAGATGGCAGTAGCATATCTCGCTAGCATATCAAATCTGCATTTGTGTTGATGAGGACAAATGGGAAACGATAACGTTGTCCATTTTTATGGCTAGTTTTATTGCTCCCGTCAAAATCCAAGTTATCATGGACTTTATGACTTGGAGACATGGACGATAAAGTCTGAATTTTTAAGTTTCTTAATGATAAGTATGAGGAGCTGATCAGACCCAATCAAGTGACTCAGGTGATACTTATTGAAATTTTGCAATGCAATTTTCTAACTGATCCCAAATTGGTGGATTTTCCTCAGACCTCTTTTCAATTAAAATCTCTCATGATACTTGGGTTTAGCTTTCTCAGCATGGCTGATTAAAGTGCTGGAGCTTTATGAACTGAGAACTGCACGCAAACTGTATAAACATGTTTTAGCAGTATAAAAGCAAACTTGATGAAGCTTATGTTAGAGACATAAATTGTGACAGCCACTATTTAGAGGTTGTATTACAATTGTAATTTTATAGGTGTATAGATAAATATGTACAAAATTGGAAGGTTATCAAATTACGTAATTGAGATCAGGGTGTGCACATTCCATTATTTCTAATTTTTGAAGAAATCGTAATAGTGTAGCATATGTTTTTGTTTTCAGTGTCTGAGTTTGTGCGGTTTTTTTCATGAAAATTTTGTGTGTGGCTGTCACATGATGAAGCAAAGTGTAAAACACCAATAGGCAATTTTTTGAGAGTGACTGTATTAGGATGCTCTTGGGCTTGCTTTGCAGGCTGCAGGCCTAAGCCTTAGACCACTCTCCTCAGCAGAGCTTGATTGATCATGCTGCTGCCAGCAGCTTCATAAACGGACCCCATCCATCAGGCTTTCTTGAGATGGATGGGAGGGGCAAGCAAACGACAGGGAAATGTCACCATGCTGAGACGGAGGCAAGAGGAGAAGGCCAGGGCACTATCACTGCCAGAACTGACCGCCACAAAGGTATGCATGTGTCAGAATGGAGCAACATATGTGCTGGCTGGCCTCCCCATGTTATAATACAAATAAATAATTAGCAACAGTGGCAATACATTCTTTAAGGTGCCAAAAAAGGTTGTTTGGGTGATGCCATAGATGAAACACTTTTGGTTCCTAGTGTCTTTTCGTTGTAACCATTGACTGAAATGCTCTGTAGGAACCCAAAAGTGGTTGCCCTGTGGTATCACTCCAAAGGATGTCTTTTGCCAGATTTACTTTTGAAAGTCTAAATACTTATGTCTTATATCAATGTGACATACTGATCAGTCATTTATTTGAATAGAATAATGAATGTCTGTTCAAAGTGGCCTGATTGACAGCCAACATTGTCACAACCACAGTGATATTTAACACAGCCCCTCAGTGACGCATTGATATTGGCCTTGTGTGTTTGCACAGTTTTCTACCCAGAGATAGCAGGACGGCCTCTGATGGTTATGGCCGTGCATGTGTACGTCAGTGCGGGCATGGGAGGGGGGTCAATCAGCCTTGTGCGCAGATCCACAATGCTTCCGCCTGCTGTTACACAGTTGGCTCACTGTTCTGACTGAAGCCTGCCTTTTATTCACTTCAACTCCGAACAGGGAGTCATGCAAGGGGGTCATAGAGTGGGGTGTGTTGAGGGTGACCCACAGATTTTAAAGATATAGGTCAGAATCCTCTTATTGTTCCATAATATTCTGCTCGTTGGTGGCTGTGTAAGAGGCTTCCTGAAGCCCCCAGGCAAAGTCCATAGATTTGTTAAAGACTTTGAGTGCAGCTGCAGCTGTGGCCTCTGAAAATACATAGAAGATGTTCTAATCTGATGTAACACTTTTTTTAATTTCACTGATGTAATACATGTTCTTTAATGTTATTGTTTGTTTTTCATGTTATATAATGATGGCATTTGAGTTAGTGGAATAATATACTCATAGACCAACGGATGACTTATACTGCTAAAAGGTGGGACAGGAGGTTGTGCCATGGAGAGAAGTTCCTAAGCAAGCCCGTCGGGATTGTACTTGTAGCCAAATTCCACCCCCTCAGTACGTTTCATCGTTTTTGGGAGATGTTCAGGCAGGATTCACACTGATGTGCGAATCGAGTGTGTATCCAGAGGGCTGCAGGGTGGAGGGTTTGAAAGAAGTAGCAGATCAGTAAAGAAGTAGACTGGTGGTTGAAGCAAAGCTAATAGGCCTTGTCACAACTGACAAGCATTAGGCTAAGATAGTGCATGTGTGCAGGCTCAGTTCTCCTTAGGGGAAAAAGAAATCCTTGATACTTTGTCATAAAAAAAGTCTTTGCCCTAAAATATATCCTTAGCTGCTAAAATTAACATGTTTTTGATTAAGGGGAAATATATATTGGGCAGCACTGATCACACATTGTATTCAGATTATATTGCTTTTTCCATGTATTAATATTCTAGTAATAGAAGAATACAATATATAGCATATTTGCTGTTACGTTTTTGGAATGTATTCTTGGACATTAAAAAATGTACATATTTGTTATATAATAAAGTACACCAAATGATTTTACAGGCAGAGGCTTTTAATGAACAGTTAATGCAAAGAGATGTTCTGTCCTTCACTGCATAAAGCGTAGCTGCTGCCTTTTAATGATGTAGAAACATAAAAATATCTGTTGATGTGATCTTCCTTTAAAGGTGAGTTAGTGTTTATAGAAAGTCTACTCACCCATCTGTTCTCTGAGACTAGATCGTTTGAACTCCCCAGTAATGAATGTGTCAAGTAATCATGAGTGTTAATTAACTGAATTAGGCTCACCTGTGCTGAAGCTGCTCCTCATGTAGTGGAATGAACCACAGTAGTGGAATGAACCAGTGTTATTGGCATGTTGGCGCTGTCATAAATCGCATTTAAAATTTTTTTTTTTCTTGGTCACCATTTGAAAATAAAAGCATGTGAACATGTCTTGATTAATGGGCCAGTAAAAATGGTCCAAAATTATGCTCAAGTAAAATCCATTAATATTAATGTATCCTACAGGAAATACTGTAATGTAAGACTGTGAATTAAGCTACGAAGTTCTGTTTAGTGGCATTATGATTAGCCTGTCTGTGTAGCGTTGCTTATTCTGTAGTATACTGTTGTACGTCAGATTATTTTCTACTTTGTCATTAACTGAGATTTGCTTGAAACCACATGCAGCCTATACAGCACCCTCCACAATTATTGGCACCCCTCGTTAAGGTGTGTGTGTGTGTGTGTGTGTGTGTGTGTGTGTGTGTGTGTGTATGTATATATATATATATATATATATATATATATATATATATATATATATATATATATATATATATAAATAAATTTTTATAGTATATGACAGCAATGCAAAAGAAGAGAAGAATCCAACCTTTAATTCAAGTGCATTTATTCAGTGGGAAACAAAATCCCACATTAAGAAATAATTCTTTTACATGAAATCATCTGTGCTACAATTATTACCACCCCTGATGTTAATACTTTGTACAACCCCCTTTTGCCAACAAGACAGCACTTAATCTTCTCCTATAACATTCACAAGATGGGAGAATACAGAGAGAGGGATCTTCGACTATTCCTCTTAGCACAATCTCTCTAAATCATCCAGAGCCCTGGGTGCTCTCCTGTGCACTCTCCTCTTCAGCTCACCCCACAGGTTTTCAGTTGTGTTGAGGACTGGGGACTGGGATGGCCATGGGAGGAGCTTGATTTTGTGTCTGGTGAACCATTTTTGTGTAGATTTGGCCACATGTTTAGGGTCATTATCAAGACCCAGTGATGACCCATCTTCAGCTTTCGGGCAGAGGCAACCAGATTTTGAATTAAATTGTCCTGGTATTTCAAAGAATTCATGATGCTATTCACCCTAACAAGTTTCCCAGGGTCTTTGGAAGAGAAACAGGCCCACAGCATCACCGATCCTCCCCCATACTTCACAGTGGGCATGAGGTGCTTTTCCGCATACTCATCTTTTGTGTAATGCCAGACCCACTTAATGTTTGTTGCTAAATAGCTCAATTTTGGTCTCATCTGACCAAAGCACATGGTCCCAGTTGAAGTCCCAGTACCGCTTGGCGAACTCCAGACGTTTACGTTTATGCTTCCAAGTGAGAAAAGGCGTTTTCTGTGCATGCCTCTCAAACAGCTTGTTGGCATGTAGAAAGTGCCTGATGGTTGTTATGGAGACTTTGTGACCCCAAGATGCTACTCTTTGATGCAGTTCTCTCACACTGAGCTTTGGAGAACTTTATACTTCTCTTACCATCCACCTCACTGTGCGTGGTGGCAAGATAAACTTGTGCCCTCGTCCAGGCTTGTTTGCCACTGTTCCAGTTGTTTTAAACTTCTTGAATCCTCTGACTGTAGATATGGGCGGGTGTAGGTGAGTGGCTGTTTTCTTGTAGCCATTGCCTGACTTAGGAAAGTCTACACACATCTGCCTTACTTGAATGGTGTGTTCTCTTGTCTTTCCCATGTTGAAGAGTGGATAAGAGAAATAGGCCTCTGTGTCACATCATATTTTTACTCAAGGGAAACAGGACATGATGAATTACTAATTAAAGTTTCCTAGATACTCTGATCAATTTTGTAAACTACAGTAGAAATGACAGAAAGGCTTCAATTACATTTACTTTCTAGGAATTGTTAGGGGTGCCAATAATTGTGGAACAGGTGAGTTTTTGAAAATAATTTTTTTTAATTCTTGTTAAGTTACTTTTTTTTTTTTTTTTTTTTTTTTTTTTTTACAATTTTCAGTGTGAGATTGTGCTACTGAAATAATAATTTTATTTATTTTAAGGCTTTTAACACATCTTAACGAGGATGGCACTGTATATGAAGAAGTGCTATTTTTGTAGTCAGTTAATACAAGATTGGTTTGTTCACAAGCACAACCCTTGCTGGCTCCTCCGTTCCAACCTTCTTTCAGCCTTGCTAAGGATGAAGGTCTCAGCTGTTGCTCCTGCACCTGAGCCCACTGGAGCAAAGTGGCCTACACCTTTCTCACCTCTCCTGCACCTCAAAAGACTGCCTTCATCAGAGAGGCTCAGAGCAGTGCTAATCGATTCTCCAATTACAGCGGAGAAAGGGGTGAAGGAGCATTGGCTCTGAGAGCGAGCACCTCATATCTGGCCCTTTTAGCTGCTATGTGGTGTGTCACTCTGCTTTTGAAGTAGAACGACTGCAGAGAGACCAGGAGGGGGTTTGTTTCGAAGCCAGGGGGAAGACGTTCTGAAGGAAAATCTTTACAACTGTGTGGGTGTGTGTGTGTGTGTGTGTGTGTGGGAGGGGGAGAGAGAGTGAGGTGGGATCACAGAAACCCCTTTAAATTGCCACTAATGAGCCAAGAGGCTGCTTGGAAAGAGGCACTTGAATTGATTAAATTTGCATGGGTGTCTAAATCACGGTGAGGCCTCCTCCCCAGCCGTGCTTGTTCCTCCTCCGTTCTCCCTGACTCAGGGGGGCCCCACTATGGGTGAGAGGACGGGACGGGGCGTGGCACTCACCCATCTGCCTGGGTATTACAGTTAGTCCATCACTCTCCTGCTGGCAGCCAAGCGCCCAGGGGACATGTTCATTATGCTTTAACTACCGAATCTGTCCTTGTCCCCCAGCATAGACGCTGTCTGTCTCTGCGTCTCGGTCTCATTCCCAGCTTACAGCTTCAACACTCACTTTTTGTCTATATGGTCCTGACTGGAGCTGGATAAACAACTGCATGGACTCCGTCTGGGTTGATATAAGGTTGTTGATTGTTAGCTGATTTGATTGTTTATGCTACAATTTTGTCTTTTTGCTTTGTACTTTTTATCTTCCCAGCTTTTTTTTCCCTCCTCTCTCTCTGTCTGTCTGTCTCTCCCTCCATCTCTAGGACTGGTCTTAGCGGCTCTGTGATTGCTGTAATCAGATCGCTCTGTTAATCAGAGTGTGTTCGTCAGTGTCCTGATGAGCGGCTCTCACTGATTGTGATGTGGTGCCTCCGTCTCCCTCTGTACCCCTCCTCTTTAGGCGCTCTCCTCTTTCTGCATGCATGTCGTTGAATGGTGTCACATCCACACCAGGAACATTACTATAGGACCTGATGGAGGGCGATGGATAAGCAGGCTCAAGGCTGGGTGGGGATGAGGGTGCACTTAAATACTTTATGGTCCCATCCAATCAGATAAGAAGTCTTTTTGAGATTGACAACACTTTCCGCTGTTCATTACTTGTAATTTTTTATTTTTTTTTTAATAATTTTTTTTTTTGCAAGGAGTCCAAGCACTAATGCTATGATGGCAGCCTCATCAGGCAAGTCCCTACAAGGGCTGATACAAATTAATTAACCTAATTTGAGGCTGTGATTGCGGGCATGATTGTAGGGGATTGGGGAAGGGAGGGAGGGGGCTGTGCTGGCAGCTACGGCTGAGGCTGGAACAAGCCGGGAGGTGTGGGAGAGAGGCCAGAGCGCTCTGCATGGCTAATGAGCGCTACACAAATACCCCCCCTGCCTCCCACCCCCTGACATCCTCCAGCTTTCCCTGTACCACTCTCCCAGTCCTAATAAAGCTCTCACTTTTCCTCTCATCTGCTCACAGTTTCCTTTATTTCACCATTTTTTCTCTCTATACCAGTTTCTGCTTGCCACGTTATTAAGGTCAGAGTACCTCACTCCAGCAAACATCAACACTGTAATGTTGAAAGTTGTTTTTATGGCCAGAGCACACAAACATTTTGCAACTAACATCAATATTCTGATGCTTGCAGTTGACTTTAGACAAATAACTGACAGTCCATATGTACCAGAGAGAATGGAGAGATAGTATTCTAAAGACAAGCAATCACGCACAAGTACGGCACACCAGCCCAATATTTGAGTTTGTTATAGCTCTGTGACGGCTTATATAAAACCACTTGCGTGAATTTTGGCCTTAGGTTTTCCCTTTACTTTAAGTGAGCTATGTAACTTCTCTTCACAGAAAGATCTAATTGGAAAGTGAAAAATGTCCATAATTGTAATTAGAATTTTAGCACTCCAGTTTGGGCATTTGTTTAAATTTACAGCCTTATAATGTATCCCTTAAGCATTTAACGTAAGAGAAATACTTTAGAAAAGCCTATAAGAGTTCTCTAGAGTGATGTCATAAGAGTGTTTTTGGCTTCCATACATATTATTAGAATTTTTTATTATTAAAATTAAAATAAAACCTCCAAATGTAGTATATGTAAAGGCTCAGTACTTTGTTTTTACTAGACATATACCAAACTGTTAAAATGTCAAAGACTGTCAAAGACAGGATGTCAAACACAAATATCTGAAATTGGAAGTGATTCATAGATTTAAAAAAAACTACCAAAAATGAAAATCTACTAAAATCTACTAATAATGTTACCATCAGATAAACAGTACTTAAAACTTTCATTATTGAGAGAGAGGAAAAAATCAAGCTCCATTCTCACTTCAGATCTGAAAACATCCACAGGTGTTTCTGTCCATTCTTTTTCTGTGAGGAGACAACAGACAAAAAAATGAGCAGCTGTCAGGAAGCCATTACTGAGAAAAAGAAATCGACAAAAAGTAAAGAAAATCTGTAAATCAAACAAAGAAGCTGCTAGTATTCTCAGAAAAAGGGACTGACCACCCTAGAGCCCAGATCTCAGCATCACTTAATGTGTTTGGGATTACTTGGATTATAAGATGCAGAAAATGCAGCCAACTTCTGAAACTGAACTTTTAAGGTGATATGTTGTTAAAGTTTTCTGTATAGTTTTTTTAGTTTTTCCTGAAACTGAAAATGAAGTACTTAATGAAGAACCATTTCTGAACCTTTTTTATAAAGGTGTATTCTCAATCACTCTAGGTCTCTGTTGTCTAGGTCTTTGCCATCTTCTATATCTCTGAGGCCTTATTTATATAAAAAAAAAGACTTGAATGTTATTCTAGATTTGTTCTTAAGACACATTTCTCGCAATTGATTTATAAAGACATGCTCATGAATTGCATACTGTAATTCTATAGCAGTCCTGTTTGTATGTCAGTGCTGAAGCATGCGTTAATCCATGCACTTTCTCATCAAATTCACATTTTGTAAATCACTGCTTAAACGTGAATTTTCATAAACGATCATTTTAGGACTAGATCTGTGTGTGTGAATGTTTTATAAATGAGGCTCTAGTGATTTTCTTGTTCTCGCTGTGCTGGTTTCAATTCTGTTTTTCTTTCTTGTTATCCCTCTCTGATTCCTCTCCCCTTGCTCCTCGTTCAGTCCCTCTGTACTCTCTAATGTTGATATTATAGAACAATCCATTCCGCTGGGCACTGCGATACTTATCTTCTGCCTCTAGTGTGTGCGCCTCAGAAGGTCTCTCCATCATATGCACACACGCACACACAGGAAGAGCGATATTTAAATTCCTTGCTATTTGTATTGGAAACAGAACAAAGATATATATATTCTGGAGAGCCAAGCAAAATGCATTTTCTTGCCTGTATCAGCACTTCTAATGATCCTAATGAGTTGGAGGAAAAGGACTGGGAGTGTTATCTCCTTAAAAAAGTACTCAGAAGCACCCTGCTCTGTTACCTCCCTGTAGAAGCACAAACCAACAGTGTTCACCTGACTGTAGTGTCATCTTAGACTCCAGCAGCTCATCATGGTGCCTGTGTAGAATTACCTGTTTATCTTCCTTTAGAACATGTGCTGTTAGGGCAGTGAGAAAGCACAAGCTACAAAATAGTATTCTATGTGGATTTATGAATTGTGCCAGCTGATTGCTCACACCGCTGGGTGCTGATTTGATAGAAATATCGCACGGTATCTTTTTTTGAAATTTAATTCTGATTTGAAACTATTGTATCATTGGTAGTGCTGTGCATTTGTTTCTCTGCTGTTGATGATAACAATTTAAGACCTTATCAGTTATGGTAATTGGCAAATCCTTTATATGATGGTATACAGGCCCATAAAATATGAGACAAGGTCACCCTGTATCATTTGGTCTGGGCATTCACTGTGATTGTAATTTTGTTAGAAACAAGCATGCACTGCATTTTGATGAACTTGGTCTGAAAACACCTAGATGTGCAAGAATGTTGGTTAATGACATTCATTGATTGCATTTAATTTGAGAAGACCTTACAGTGATGCCAAAATGAGGTTTGAATGTAAAAAGTGATTTTAGAATATCAAAGAGGTGACATTTCCACTCTGAAGCTAAAGCAGTTTCTCAGAGCTAAATGTAGACGAGAACCAGGATGCAATGATCTCTTTGCTCAATCTTGTTAAACAGTTTGGACAGTGTAGTAATTCAACTGTTAATTCCTATAACAGATGAAATTCTGCAGACAGACTCAATTACGTTGCTACAAAGCCCAGTTCAAACTTGGCGGGTAAATTTGAATTGATTTTTAGATATACTGCAAAACTCAAATCCAAAGAATTTGATTTGAACTAAGAACAGAAAGTTGTAATTTGTAAATCCTATATTTGTAATGACCTATATTTAAATGAAAGCAGTGCAAAGACAAAATACGCAATGTTACATTATCAACTTCATTGTTTTTTCATTCTGAAATGAATACTCAACATATTCTAAAAAATAAATAAATAAAAAAACAGACGGGCAATTTAAAGAAATGTTATGAAAATGCTTCAAAAACGCTGATCCATGTATCCAGCAAAGGGCCTGGCCCTTTCTGATCAAGAATGAGTCAGTGAATAATCAGCAGTTTTAAGAACACTGGGCCTCATTCACCAAACTCTTCTTAAGAAAATCTTCTTTCTTGAATAAGATCCTAAGAAAAAGTCTATGTCAGATTCATGATGTGTTCTTAAACCACAGAGTTGTTCACACTTTTGTGCTCTTGAGTGCGTGTAGATTTTGTTCTTACATAAAAAAAACACTGATGAATGTCAGACTCTTTGTGAAAACTGCAGAAGTGAGCTTTAAGAAGAACTTTTGTCTTAAGAACGGTTGGTGAATGAGGCCCAATATTCTTCAACCAGCAACTCCAAGGGATTTTAGACATTTCACCCTCTACAATGCAAAATATCATCAAAAGATTCAGGAAATCTGGTGAAATCTCTGTGCATAAAAAAACACAACTGGTTGCCCATGACCTTTGACCTTTAGTCCTCAAAAGATTATTAAGTGCTGTTGAAAGGGAAGATGATGTAACACAGTGGTAAACATCCACCTCTCTCAACATTTTTGGAACACACTAAAGGCAGTAAATATAGAATAAGTGTATATTTACACATTTACAAAACAAACAAACATCAAATATCATGTATTTGTACCTTTTCAATTCAATACAGGTCAAACTGATTTTGCTACTCACTTTTTTTGTTTTTGTTTTTTGGGCACTTCACATAGTGTCCCAATGTTTTTCAATGTTTTGTATTTAGCATTTTTAAATAATCCAAGTGGTGATGATATTCTTGAGGTCTTTAAACTCTGGTTTAAGTGTGACAATTATGGGAGGCCCCTTACAGCTTGCTCTCATTTTGCCTCTCTCTCTCTTGCTCTCTCACTCTGAGATAAGCAGTGCTCTGTCAGGAAGAAGGCAAATAAAGCTCTTAAGGATTCTTCTCTCATTTGGCGGTCACACTTAGGCTTTAATTAAGCTGAAAGTGATACCCCAGCAATGAGCCGATGCTATCAGGGGGCAGCTAGGGCGCACAGCGAGATGAGGGGCTGAGATCGGGCTTCGGACCAGTAAGTGCTTACACCAGAGTCTGTCTGTGTGTAAAGGCTCGGCATTGCTCTCAAAGCTAAACAGCTGTAGAGCGGCCGCTATCAGATATTTATAAGAGGCTCATGAATATGGATGGCTGGTAAGATGGGACTGATGTTTGTCCTCTAAGAGGGGATGAAAGGAGAATGCGCTCTTCACCCAGAGAGATTCAGTCAGGGACGCTTGGAGAGGCAGGGGGAGGGGAGCAGAGTGGAGGGAGGTGTACAGGAGAAGGAAGAGCAGAGCAGGAACTGGCAGAGGATGCTACTCCAGAGACAAGACAGCACCTCTTATGCTCAGGCATTTTTTCATTTTATTGTGTTGCTTAAGTGCCTCGTTCCCTTTAACAGACTGTACACTAGTTAAAGTTTTCATGATGTGACATGATGTTCTCTTGCAATGTGATGTAAATTAAACACCTCTACACCAACCATGCAGTGGAAGAGCACGTCTAGCAGCCAGCTTGCCTGATGAAAATGAGAAAGGTCATCTCCAAAATACTAAACTGTAAAGTTTATCTTGCATTGGATCTGGTGCCACTAAATGAGATGTGAGCAGTTAGGTTGCTTCACCAAGCTCAGAATGGCCAGGGCCATTCCAAGTCTGGCCAAGGCCTTTCCAGGTCTGGTCAGAGGAACCTGACAAGCGAGTGACCTGTACCTCTCATCCCACTGTCATTGGCTAATCCATTATGATTTATTGCCTGGAGCAAAGCTACCTAAACTTGCATTAGGACTTGCCAATTACCATAATTGCAACATTTTAATATGGTTAATAGGCTGACATGACCTTGCCCATTTGCTTGGCAGGTACTGAGTTTGCAAGAGTGAAGCCTTGTAGAGTGGGCATATTTAAAACATTAATGGCAGAGCACATAGATTCATGGCTATGGTGGAGTAGAGGATTGAAGAAGAAGCAGGCTAGTGTAGGACCTCCACAGAAAAATAAGTCCATTAGAGCAAGTGACCAGAACATGAAGAAGCAGTGCATGGACATAAACTCCAGACAGAGTATCTTCTGTTCAGCTCTAGTCGGGAACAAAGAAAAACAAAATGGCTCTGTGGTTAAGACTTTGACCGTGCAACCTTTGAAATACCTTTGTGCTGACTTTGACTGCGTAGGAGCACAGAGGGGACTGCGGCAAAGGACGTCAGTGTAGGCACAAGAGGGGGGACAGAATTTGAAAAATGCACCCTGAAAGACTGGAGGGGTCAACATTTTGGTTTTTGATTCTTTTGTGGAGTGGACAAATGATCCCCAATGCTGGACAATAATGTTTTTATGGGACTCTAAATTTTGAGATGAAGTGACCCATTGTGACAGTGTAATGGCCAACACGTGGCCAAGCTTGAACTGCTGTAGCTGCGCGTTGTGTTTGAGAACACAGCAGCAAGATGGGCTTTGGCCTCAGAGTGCTTTGCTCCAACAAGCAGCCACTTTGTTCCTGAGGGACAAGAGCCACTCAGAGAATAAATTACCTAGAGGACAGGGCGGTCCGTGCCAGGCCAGCCTCCCTGCGCCTAGCGCTCTGCCTCTGCTCTGAGAGATAATGTTTCTGTCTCATCTGTGGCTGTCCTCCCACAGTCAGGAACCTTGGGAACAAAGAACTGCTCAGTGAAGCACTTTCTTCTGCTTCTTCTTCTTGATCTTCTGCCCTTGTCTTCTTCTAATTCTTCTTGTTTCTAGTTCCTTCTTCTTCTGCTTCATGTTCTTCTTCTTCTTCTTCTGTGTCCTCCTCCACCTTCTATTTTTATGGCTCTTCTTTTACTTAAATTTTTCTTCTACTTCTTCTTTTTCTGCTTGCTGTTGTTGTTCCTTGTCCTCTTCTTGATCTTCTCTTATTTTTTTTTGTTGTTGCTATTCTTCTTCTTTTTCTTCTGCTTTGTTTTCTTCTTCTTCTTCTTCTTCTTCTTCTTCTTCTTCTTCTTCTTCACCAGTTTCTTTTATTTATTTTTTCATCTTCATCTTCTTCCTCTCTCTCACATTACTGAGTTAATCATATTGAGGACATAAATTAATATTAATTAAACAGAAATCTTGCACTGTTTTAATAATATTAAGAACTTTCATTCAAAAAGGATCTTTATTGGAATCTCTGATTTTTATCTATTTGATTTACATTCATTTTTTTTATCTCTTTTATCTTGGCTGTGTTCCCTTCCTGTCCCCTGTAATATCTTTTCAAAGAAGCTGTATGAAAAGATATTGTTAGAGTTGAGCAGTCAGAAATCTCTATAGACTATGTAGGTTTAGATTTGTGTCCCTGTAGGTCTGTAATGCACTAATTAAACCAGTATCTCAGGAAACCTGGTGTTTGAGTCTTTGATTATAGAGACTGAGAACAAATCCTGTGAAGTGTTTCTTTTAGGATTATCTCTGCATAAATTAACTGATACCCATTTGAACATTTTTTTCAACCAAAAGAAAATTCATTTTTAAATTTTGTATATTTCACATGTACTTCAATTTAGATTTGCATTTACTTTGAACAAAAACGTTCCAGATATGTTCTAGACCAACAACACCGACCATTAAAACCTTTATGAAATAATTTGGCTTACATTAGGAATGTAACTGAATAGAAGTACACTATCCAATAATGTGTTCTGAACAGACATGAATACAGACATGAATTATGGACAATATTTTTTAACTACACAGATCTGTAAGACACATTTTGGAACTTTATTTTTAAACCCATGTCACATCCCAACAGACACCACAGATACAACACAAAGCCTGATCTTTCATATGCATCTGTCACCCATCAGCCCTTTTTTCCTCTAGCTATGTCTCTGTCCTGTTAACTAGACCTAAACACAAACTTTTTCACAGTTTCCATAAAATGCAATTTCTGCTCCATGGAGGTCTTTCAGTTTAACTATGGACAGAGATATATATAAATATATATATATATATATATATATATATATATATATATATATATATGTGTGTGTGTGTGTGTGTGTGTGTGTGTATGATGGAAAAGTGTGAACAAAACTGGAAACAAAGTGGTCTTTTACCTTTGTAGATGAGCAAGCAAGATTTAGTTTTAATATTGTCAAAGTACACAAGTTTTTCATTATTAAAAAAGCTGTGGTAGCATCTGTTATATCAACATGCTTGTCCTTGTGGAGAGATATGAATTTATTTTCATGCCTCGTTGCTCCTTAGCAGCCCAACACAGTGTCAACATTTCATATACAGTTTTGGGGACAAGATGTTTGATTTGATTATATTGATTGAAAATAGTTGAGCCGATTTCCATTCATCTGGTGAAATGTCCACTGAATGGCCTGCAGAAAGACAAACACAAAATAATTTACTATATTAACTGGGCCATACATTGCAAAAAAGATGTTACCCATTGTTTTGAATTAGTAAGAAATTAGAATATTGCATTTTTTCATGCAGTATCCTATCATATCTTATCTTGTTCTATGAAATGAATTAACAATGTCAAATGTCTAGACTAAATGTACAAAAGCATATGTTCAGCTTTTGGCTTGCCATAATACATACACACACACACATATATATATATATATATATATATATATATATATATGTGTGTGTGTGTGTGCGTATCATTATTCATTCCATATATCAGTGTTAATGGAATATTTCCTGTTCGGCTTGCCATAATATGTATATATATATATATATATATATATATATATATATATATATATATTAGTAATGCTTTCTGCTTCGCTTCAAAGGATCACGGGACCACAGACTAATTTGATGTAAGTAAAGTTGTTTGGCTAATTGTCCAAAACGTATTGGGTTGCTTTTGTTTCCTGTATGGCAACACGTAGCTAACAGACACTGTCCTATTAATGGTCAGAAGCTGTCCTGGGTAACCCAGTGGGTTCCTCATATGTCCTAGATGTCTTCTTTGGATGTTCACAGGTAAAGATTTCAATGGAAACCCCATTAAGGTGTCTTTCGCCACACGCCGGGCTGACTTTGTGTGTTGTCCCATTGTTTGTGTATTTAGGATAAAAATGGTCTTACATAGATAGATAGATAGATAGATAGATAGATAGATAGATAGATAGATAGATAGACTAAGCAGATAAATAAAAACAAATCTACATATAGATTTGCTCGCTGCTGTCAGATCAAAACCTTTTATATCCAAAATGATATAAATGTAAAGGATAACAGGCACTTGCAAATATGTTATAATCTGAAAAATGACAGAAATGGAGGTATAAGGCTTTGTTCCGACACACACATACACATAAATGTATATATATATATATATATATATATATATATATTATATGTGTGTGTGTGTGTGTGTGTGTGTGTGTGTGTGTGTGTGTGTGTTTGATGGAGCACTCATAACTGTAAAATTTAACTTGGAGTTCCATATTATTTTCTTGAATACAAAGTGAATTTTCTGACAAAATAAATGCACTCACACAATGTGACCATCTTCTTTTCTAGTATTTTTTGATTTAGTATTAAATTACTCCCCTTGGATAAACTGTAAACTCACCCAGTCTAATTCATTACATACTGGGCCTTGAGTGCATTTCAAACCTATTGAAACTACTTTTGACTTTGTCAGCTACACGTATGAACATAATAGCCATGAATATGAATAAATATGAATGTCATGGCATAAGCCAGCTAATAAGTTTATGGTTGCCAAGAGTCTCATTTTAGGCTGTCTGTGAACATGCAAGAGGGTCAGAACAGCCATGTGATAATGTGTATTTGTGGAAAAACTAAAAACATTTGACTGTAATGTTACTTGTTTGTCCAGTAAACTGAATTGTAATTTGGTTTTATTTAGCAAACCTGCCTGCTGATGACAAAATAATAAAAAAACCCTACCTAAATAATGTATTTTAACTAAACTGAAAAAGAAGAATTAGATTTACTTAACTCATAATTGGTAAAGTAAAAAAAATGTTTTGGTAATACAATGCACATATTCACAATATATAGGTCCCTTCATAGTCAGACTTTCCATCAGCAGACCTCCCAAAGACATTTGTGACGATTGTATCTGTGAATACATTTTGCCATGTTACTTTGATGTGATGGAGTAATTAGATTGTAGACCTGTAAATGTGAAACAAGCTATACATAAGTCATATTTATGTATTGTTCATTTTGTGTTATTTTGTACTTATTTATCAATTTATTTATGAACAATACATGAGGTCATAAAATCTGATTGAGACATTTTATCCAAGTGTAAGGGTCTGCCCTAGTACATGTTTTATAGTTAGAACTTGGCTTAGTTTCAAGAAAACTCCAGAGCTAAAGTATGAAGTGAGTTTGTTCAAAAGTATGTACCAGAAGTAGGATGAGAAGACTGTATGCTGTGATCAGAATTTCTTTGATGTGTATCTTTTCACACTGTAGTAGATTCCATCCTATTCCTCTCCTGCTGTTTTCCATGGACAAGATGCATCACGGACCACTGCCTGGTTCACGTCCCCTGAGTATCACCATATGTGTCCTGTTAACAAGGAGAGGTATGCCGGACACATAATCAATAGATCAATCATAAAATTATGGCCTGTAATCAATCATCCTGTGCTATTGGTTTTGACTTCCTCCCCGACTTCCACGGAGCCCTTTTCTGTCATATTAAAGTTTTCTTTTAAAAATGCATTGTATGTTTGACAGTATAGGGAAGAGAGAGAAGTTGCTGGAACAGAGAGTTGGAACAGTGCAGAGGAAGATCAGAGAATGAACAGCACCCTGTTCAGATGTTCTTTATCTCTCCAGTCCCACCAACTTCATCATAAAATATCCATTGCCCCCTATGATTTACAACACATCTGAAGGTCTCTCAGTAGTAATGAGCTGGAATGGGAATGCCTGATATCCACGCGTACCAAAGAGCCCAGGATAGGTCTCCGTCACAATGAAATTGCCACATGGGAAGCCAGAGAGCAAAGAGAATGGGGAAGAGAATAATGAAAAGCCAATGTGAGGGGATAAAGAGTGAGTGAGTGAGGGAGAGAATAAGAGAGAGAAAGAGAGGGCATTGTTTTGCGCGGGCACGCTCAGCTTGTCCATCCTGCCATCTTGAATTCCATCCATTCAGACGGCAGCCCTGCGTAGGCCTGGCCTCCAACGCCTTTCCCCCGCTGCGCTCACAACAGGCGCATTCAAACAGCACTACCGCGGGACATCTGTACCCGATTGCTCGTCACCTCACCCCTCCCCACAACGCACAAACACTCACATACACATACTATGTCGTCTTTGTATTTCCAGCCAGTCGACAGGGCTCTGAGACAAACGCAGGGGCATCAGAGATGCCTCTTGTATGCGTATGCCCAAACACAGTGTGCGTTAATTGGGCTGAGATTTGAGCAGAGCGGAAAGCCTCACAGGCTGCTGATGGGGACGTGATAGGGCAAGACTGTTCAAGGTTTGGAGTTAAGCATTTGTGTAGCACTGACCCCAGCATTCCTCAGACTCTCCTCACTGCATGGTGACGTGGGTGGGCCGCATGGCCTCTGAACCCCAGGGGACACTCATGTGTGTCCATTGTTCTGGAGGTGTACTGTCAGTTTAGGGACTGTGTACCATGTAACCGATATAATGGCTCTTTGATTGTGCAAACACACCTAAGCCTGATATACATGTTGTCAGTAAACTTTGGCTTGATGTCTCTATTATGGCACAATAGGCAGTAAAAAGAGTTCTGCTTAGCAAAATCCAGTATGTTTGGTAGAGATGCAGGAGATTTGTAGGAGCCATACTCAGTGTTACTGGTAACAATAAAGTCATGCGCTTGTTTTATTGTTTTATGGAAATTGATACATATTCACTACAGTTTCACATCTTCTACAATTGTACTGTAGTAACCTTCTCATTCTGAACCTTAAAGCCAGGTTCTGAGTGATGCTTCAAACAGTCATGTATTAAATTCACACATTCTTTTTTTTTTGCCCATGTAAATACGTGATCCTGCCTTAAAAGAACACAAGACATCATGTTTGATATCCCACCTGCTCTTTCAAAAGGCCATGTCACTTTTCTGTGATTGGTCCCTTTTGGGCTTTCCTGGCCTTTTACAGCCTAGTGGAAAGAGGGAACACAGGAGGATGTTGAAAAGCCGTTCATCTGTTGATTGTGGCAGGATTGATGGATAGAGGAGGAGGAGGGGTGATGGAGAACAGGTGGGTAGTCGGATGACAGGAGTTCGCTGGACTGGCCTAAACAAGTGCAATGGGGCGGGCATCGATAGCCACGTCAGAGCTGAGTTATAGTGCTGGTGCTCCAGCACAGTGGGCGGTTAGGCCGCCACTATGATGGATGGAGCCCTGTTGGGGACCTCCTCACTCTGCCTTGCTGTCTAGGAATGACACGTGGGAGGCAGGGCTATGTCTGGATCTCCAAGAGCAGTTCTATGTGAAACAGCTGCTAGGACTGGGCTTTGCTACAGGAGCTGGCTGAGAAAGTCCAACAGTAAGCACTTATACCAATTACAATAACTACCATTAGCATCAGTAGCACTGCATAATCAGACAGCAGTGTATAAAAGCAACTCTGAGGGCACAGTGATGAATTTTTGTCTAATCCCTGTGGAGGATATATTTGTGATCATTAATTGCTAATTGATAGACAATAGTTCATATTTTATGCTGTATCTCCTGAACCTAGACCAAGTACTCTCCAGTCCAATTTCTGTTGTCAGACGACCTCCATTCGATGGCCCTTTTGAAGCCCACTTGAAGAGCTCTCTGAGAGCACAAACGCTGGCCCCAAGTCAAGCCCCTCTGGTGTGTTAGCAGGGCTGGGTGGTTGAAAGCGCCTTTAGCCTACCTCCTCCACAATCTGTTTTTCCTGGGAGGCACACACAGTCCCCCAGAGAGGACCCACGGATAACCTGGCTGCCGTCTTATCCTAACCTTCAAACACTGAGCCAGACTGAGGGAGCCAGTGCCACGGCAACAAAGGCACATGTGAGGAAGAAGGGCCCTTAGAAGCAAAAGCTCACTAATTGACGGCTTGAGGGAGTGGGAGCGACGGAGAGAGAGAGAGAGAGAGAGAGAGAGAGAGAAAGAGAGAGGGGCAGAGAACGTGAAAGCAGCCAACCCACCCCCACAAAACTTTTCCTCCTGGCACACGCACATTTAAAATGCCTGCTGTCTTTTTCAGAGTGTATTTGTTCCATCCCCAAATAAGTAGACTCTGTATGCTTTTGAAGCATGTTTTACTCAGCTAGCCTAGTTCCTCTCCACTGGACCCGGTTGTCAGCTTAACCTGCTACACAAACAGTGGTGCACTGTCAGTCACTCATTCACTCTAACCCTCCGACCTAAGTCATATGCATGCTCAGCATACAGCCATTTAGCCACAGACTAAGTGACACAGGGCCTAGGGCCACAATTTAATTGCTGTGTTCAAACGTTCCAAAGAAGTGCCAAAACAATTAATCCCGTTAGTCAAGGCACACTGTCCTCTATTTGCTGAAGCATGGTTGGTGCTCTGCCCCACTGGATTGTGGGTGAGGTGCTGTGTGGTGGTGTCAGAGGGGACACATGATGCTTCTTGCTCAGGGGCTGGATGGCACACTTATGCTTATGTAGTCTGTTGCCTGCAGTTGAAGGTTTCTGTTCCAAAACACATTAAAGACCACTTTCAAGATTTTATTTGTTCATGAAATACATTACTGGGAGTGGGTTTTACACACACAAGAAATACTTGTGCAATATCATAAATAATACCACCTAAGTAATAAAAATGTGTTTTCTCTTATATACCAGAGATTATTCTTTTATCCAGATGTATAAGATTTTGCAATATTACACTTCATTTGCTTTCTGTCACAGAGTACAACACTGTTCTTATACTATTCACAACATGCTTGTATTGTCTGTGTGCTTACATTAGAGCAGTTAACTAATTACATCCTTAGAAATGATCATTATGGTGCTTAATAGGCTTGAATAGAATTACATTATATTACAAATCTTTCTCTATGATTTTGTCCTCAGGATTTATACCAACTGAGTAACTTGATAAAAAGTCTGTGTGTTGGTGTAAATGAAAGGCAGGAGTGATTCTCCTTCAGAATATCTCATTCATTTTGCTTCTGTCCAAATCTGTCATGTTAATACTTTAAATGGATTTTGCTTTCCTGTGTCTGTGAAGATGATTGTGGTTCTTACCTCCATTCTTAAAAATCTACATATTCTTCGAAGTTCCTTTACTGAAACGAACAATTGTATTTAAAACCACAAATGCTCAAAGAACTATTTGAGTGTGTAATTGATTCTTTGAATGGCAAAAAATTTTCTTCTCTATGATGGAGAATCTGCTGCATATGGTCATTAAAGAACCTTCCTTTTATCCAGCACCAAAACGGGTTCTGAGGTTTTTACAGACAAGACAAAAAAACAATACTGAACCCTTTTTGCTAAGTGTCTTCTATAAAATATACAGAAGAAAATAACCCCAGGTTATATCAATCCTGTGCAAACAGACATGTTGCTACCGTATCCTGGCAGTTTTCGTGGTTGGTTCCTGAGCATGACACTCGAGAATGTGTTAACTGTGATCCAAATCATACATACCACCTCAAGGGTACCACACCACACATTAAATATTAAAACTTTTAATGGTTGTCTGTAATTTCCTTAATGACAATGCTAATGACATTACAGTTAGCAAAGACAGTAGGCTAGGAAGATGGCTTGGGTAAGAGAAATTGTGATAAATGTTTGAGCATGTTTCTACTTGTGAGGAGCAGAGGTTATCATCCATGGAACTACCAACTGTGCATAAATCCAACAGATTCTCTAATCTCTATACAAAGACCTTTTATCCCATGTGAATCAGTCATAAAAAATGACATAACCTCTCTGTGGTAACATTACTTTTCAGGCATGCAGTACTGTGCAGGCTTTAGGAATCTGAGAAATCATGTATAGCCATTTGACTGTCAGAAAGTGTTCATTTGCTGAAAAAAACAAAAACAAAATTAAAATAAATACAAATGAAAAATACAAATAATGTATTTACAAATGTATCATTAGAAAAGTCCAGCATTTACAGATCCCATTCAATACCTAGTTTATCAGGTGCTGGTGATTGTATTTAATTAATCCATGCAATGGCTGGAAGGCAACAAGAAGTCAGGAACCAAACTTGTGCTTTTAAAACTGTTCTTCCAACATTTGAACCCTTTTTTCATATCGAAAACATTTTTCTTAATGTTTACTTTATTTATCTTTATGTTAATTTTTACTGGCAAAACCACACTTAAATAAATACATTTAAACTATTTTCTTGGCTGCTAAAGTTGTTCATTACTGTATATCTGGAAAATGAATGTTGTCTGAATAGTATGAAATGAGCTCTCAACACAAGTGCACATACACAGCAGGACGCTTTGGGGTGCTGACATCTGGCCAATGTGTTATCAGCCTAATAAAAAACATTAGCTTTTAACACCATCATCAGCTTTACTGTTACAATATCTGTTAGTGGTGCTTCTATACATACTGAAATATGCTGCATTTTATCGGACGTAGATGAGTCAGATACTTTTCTTAAATGGCTCTTCACAGTAAAGCCCCGTTCCAAGTGCTTGGCCTTCTCACCTCTGACACCGTCTGCCTCCCACACTCCTCCTGGTCTTAGACTCTGTGCTGTGGACTTTGAGTGAGATTAGGAGCATTAATTAGGAGAGATTAGGGGAGAAAGTGACTGTCACAAACACACACACACACACAGCTCAGAGAGGGACGCAGCTCCCGCTGACCTTTGTTCTGATTTAAAAATCAAACGAGTGGCAGCAGTGGGCCAGGGGAGTTGTGGGCATGGGGGCGTGTGGATGACCTCTGACCCTCGGGGGCGTGCTGAGGGGGAACAGCGGGCCTGTGGCCCTGAATGTCAGCCCCCTGGGCGGCAGACACTGCAGGCCCTGTAATGATTTATGGGGCAGGAGTGCCATCGATGGCTGCTCAGCCCTGGGGAGGGACCTAAATGGTAGTTCTGACACCACTGAACGTAGAGGTTAAAGGTGATCAATAACAAGGCTGGTGAAGAGAGTGAGAGAGAGATGGAAGAAGGGAGGGAGAGTGGGAGGGAGGGAGGACGAGGCTTGGTGTTTTTTAATTGCTGTGCTCATTATTGGCCTCTTTGTGTCTGCTCTCTTCTTTTGTGCATCAGTAAGTCGGGAGCGGAGCATGGCCCCTTTCGCAGGGTGAAAAGGTGGTGGAGTAGGTGCTGGGTAGTGGTCGGTCACATCTGTTTGCATTTCGCTACTTCTTTGTGCTTTTGCTGTCCATATTCTCCCCTCTGTTACCTCAACAGCTAGAAATGTGGTGTGTATCTGTACATATGTTGTTGGGCCCAGACCACGTTTTTTTTATTTTTTTTTATTCTGTGCTATTTACTTGGAGCACTGACAGACAGAATATCATCACTGTTATAAGAAAACTTTATTTCTGAAATGGCAACTTTACAAAAGAAAATTTGTCTTAATTTTAATAAAAGTTAAACTAGCAAGATTTTATCCTATGCAATGTGTCAGCTGGTGTGGTTATATTTGTTGTTTTAAATTAAAAAAAATTGAGGAGACATTGCTTATTACAAATGCTACATTAATTGAACACCACACATAGCACCGATTATTGTTGAATTAAAGGGAAACTCCTACCAAAATGAAATATGTAAACATTTCTGCATCTCTTGTAAACAGGCCTTCTTGCCTGTTGTGTACAGCAGTAGTCTCTAGAGTGGGATTTTCTTGTTTAAAGACTAAGAAAACTCTTCCTAAAGATATATCTCGAAGGTGGAAGAAACTTTTGAAAAAGTACAAGCAGTTCAGGAAGGATGCTTGAGGATGGGCTGTTTGATTTTTTTTTTATTAGCTAAATGCAGAAGGAAACCAGATATTTGACCTAGGACTATATATATATATATATATATGCATGATGGGTATTGTAGCGAGAGGGCATCAATAGATGAAAAAATAAGAAGATTACAAAATGATGAATTCTGTCAAACCGATGACGCAGATGAATGCAGTACTGTATATTGCATTATGTGACAATTTGGGATATAGTAAATGCTAGTTTTAGGCCAGAATGCCTCTTTAATCTACTACTAGATGTTCAATGAATTCAAACTTTAAAGCCAGTCATGTGTTTTTCTTCTTTTGAACAACTAATTTGACAGTGTACACGGCTGACAGTAATATGGCACATAATTCCGAAAAATAACAGATTCAAACAGAAAGAAGTTGAATACATTCTGTAACCCACTAAAACAGTTCACTTCTTAAAAATGACTTTTTTCTTTTTATGATTTTATGATTTTGACCCATGATCTTCATGATCAGTTCAGTTCTTGAATATTCCGTTCACCTTTTTTCTACTGTCCTTCAGCCTATCTGTCTGCGTTCCACTCTTTTTGTCTCTGAGTCTCTCAGTATGTTTGAGGAGGGTAAGTGTCCCCCCCACCCCACACACATTCTCTCCATCCCCACACCCATTCACTCCCACCCCCTGTGTCTATGAGGAGCTCTCAGAAGTGAGCTGATTAAGATTAAGACTGGGCTGCTTTCCCTAATCACATCTCCGCATCTAAATCATCTGTGTACATTTCTAATTACGCAGTCGCGCGCCACGTCCTTGAGCTCAGCGGCAGGTCTCCATTTCATCTCGCGCCGTCTCTCTCTCTCCATCTCTCTCCCTCCTTCTCTTCCTTCGTTTCATCTTTCTTATTTATTTCTTTTTTGTTGTTGTTGTTATTTTGGCTGTTGTGAGTTGAAGGGCTCATTTACACTTGTCTCTTCTCTCCAGTGACAGTATAGCAGAGGGCAGGGCAGGCAGCCCAGGCTCCAACCAACTCACACACAGAGATCACAGAGACTGAGTAGATCACTTTTGCATGTGAAATGTCTTGTTCGAGACACGTGAGAGGGAAGGGTTTTTTTTTGCTATGTGCACTCACCCAATTCTCTGAGCTGCTATCGGTGAATGCATATTACATATAGTTAGCAATATCTGAATTATGGTATCGGCAGATACTTGTTTCAAGAAAAATGGACAACATCAAACTGATGCTTAATAATGCTGGGACACTGTGATAATATGCCTGCAATTTATTCATTTTATTGCATTTGCCCATTTCTTCAGAATGATAATACCAGTGAAGCTAATTCCTGTTTTTATGTTTCACACATGTGTGTGAATTGGCATCAGCATCAGCACTGACAGATATGTGCATGATAAACAGGATATCAGCATCAGCCCAGAATTCCCATATCAGTGCATCCCTTCACACAGGCACAATAAATTCAATGAGTACTGCAACAAACTCTATGCACAAAGCAATATACAGTGCAGGAGCCCATACTCAGTATGCTTATATGACAGAACTGTAGAAGTCATATGATATGTGTCTTGCAATAGAGGATGCGATGCTTATGGAGATACATGAAAAGTCTGCTGTTCATAATGTCTTTTTTGAGCATGCCTCACTTCCTTGAACTGGAAGTTGTTTTGTGTCCCTTAAGCTACGAGATATCGATCATCTGCAATGATATGCTTTAGATGAGTAAGTACTAGGAGGGACTTCAGAAGTTGGGATCATTTGATTAAATACATTGAAATATCATAGACTAAACTAAAACCACATATTTCACTTCTTTACATTTGTGAATTCTGGGAACCACTAGTTTTTAATTTGAGGTGCATATAGATTGTGAAAATGATAAATACCATACTTTTGTGACATTGATTGAAAGGCCCTGAATATATCTGAACACACATGACCTTCCCATTGTCTAGCAGTTTTCCTTCAGAGGCTATGGCAATTTTTTATTTTCCTTTCTTTATTCCAGAGTCAACCTTGTGATTTAAGTCTTGAAAGAGCAGTCCCCCAGGCTGACCATGATACAAAGGCAAGGTTTGAAGGTGAAGTACTGGGCAGCCTATAGCATTGACTTCACATTACCTTTAAGATGTAGGCCTTCTGGGTGAGCTATTAACTCTGCAACCTTGAGCCATCTTCCTGGAAGAGTCCTTCAATACTAGAGAATGGTGGAAGAGAGATGAGAGAGCAGGCCGTGCACAAAAACCCACAGTAATGACAGAAAACCAAACAAAAGATGGGCAACAGAAATGTCACAAGAAAGCAGGAAGGTTTTTTGCAGGTTCATCTACTAAACAGAGGTGCAAATTCCCCTTCTGTGGCAGAACATGATGTCTCCAAATGTATTCATTTGATCTGTTACATCAGTACCTTAGCTGAGTCAATATGACTCTATGTATCTCAGTTGCAGCAATGAGAGAGATTTTCTTGATTTTCCAAATCAAGGTTTAATGGTTCCTGACTTGTACAGTTCCATTGGTATAGAACATTTAGATCATGTGGAGGTCTTTTAAACACTAAAAAAAAAGTCACATGAATATGTCTAACTTAGAAAAATGTGAAAGGTGAACTGAAAGGTTCTTTAGACAACACAATTGTGTCTAAGAAACATTTTTTACACCTTTATAATTAATAATACGGGGAAAATGCAGCATTTGGTTTTATCTATTTTGCACTTTTATTTATATTTTGGGCCTAGAGCGCATTTATATATTTGAGCATGTTACCCAGGTTTCTATAGTGCTTGATTGCCTGGTACAAGTACGCAAGGTGGAATGAGTCTAGCGGTACACAAGAACTGAGGTTTCAAGATGACTTCATTGAGTGTCATCTTTTGTCATTTTGACATATTTTTAGACTATAAGGTGATGAGTCCTACCTACCAAAAACAAAAGCCAGAAGCAGAGGAAGGCTAGGGGAATGTTCCAAACCTGCACTTATAACCTCTATATTTAGGCCTACACCTTAGCACCTACTTGAAGGAGAAACCATATACCTACAGTGCCTGTATCATAAATAACACAGCATTCTCCCCCTTCCTGTTCTCTTCTGAAGCTTTTCATATGGTAAATAGCTGATCACTGTGTGGCCACATTGTTGCCTATCTTTCATGTAGCTCTGAGGGGAAACCTTGAGGTGTGGAAAAGAAAGAATTTTTGATGAAAAATAAAAAAAAAATCTCTTCCTTCTCCTGCAACCCTCACTGTGCCCTTCGCTGTTGGGGTCAGGTATTTACTACATAAATGAGGGAGACAGAGGTTGAGCCAGTAGGTGTGAGAGAAGCAGGAAAAGACCTGAAGACAGAGAGAGCTTACCCACCTGGTGATAACACTGTTAATGGGAAACCAGCCTGTCTTCCTAAACCTCTCTCTAACTCTATAACCACCTAACCTAAGTCTTAAAGTAAGATACAGTCATAACATGTTCACTTTCATACTGACCTTATGAGTTATCACACATGTGCCACCTCCACATGCACCTTAAAACTTTTGTATGGCCACCATAAAAAAAAAAAGTCTAAGCAAACCATTATAGACCATTTCCAAGAGCTTCCTTTTTTCTATATGTTGTTGGTAATGGATTTTACACATGACACACAGATTAATTATCAGAGCTATATTATGATTAATATCAACTTTATTAGAGTGATAAAATGTGCTTTCCATTATACAATATCTCTTATTCCTTTCAAAAACACGTTATATCTGTAACGTGCGGACAGAATAGCAGACGCTCGCAGGTAAAACGTTATGAGGTTTAATACCAGAGGTAATCAGGGAAATCCAAAGAGGAAGAAAACACAAATTGTAGTTAAAGTTCAGTCCGAATTCACAACACAAAACAGTCCAGACAGGCAAAAGTACACTAGGGCTAAGCACAAAGCAGAGAGACCACTCAGTAATTGCATCAAACATCCATCCATCCATCCATCCATCCATCCATCCATCCATCCATCCATCCATCCATCCATCCATCCATCCATTCATCCATCCATTTTCTAAGCCGCTTCTCCGTCAGGGTCGCTGGAGCCTATCCCAGTGGACATCGGGCAGAAGGCAGGATACACCCTGGACAGGTAGCCAGTCCATCGCAGGGCAGACAGACAGACACAGACAGTCACTCACAGTCAGGGGCAATTCAGCATGTCCAAACAGCCTGGCTACATGTCTTTGGACTGTGGGAGGAAACCGGAGAACCCGGAGGAAACCCACGCAGACACGGGGAGAACATGCAAACTCCACACAGAGAGGAATACCTCGCAAAGATTCTCACTAAAGTCCCAGCTTATATAGGTTGGGACTAAAGTTTGTCAGGTACAAGTGATCAGTACTTAGGCGACTGGGAACGGGGGAAGATCACGTGATCCCCCGAGCACTCTGGGAAATGAAGTCCGATTCCGCCGTTGACTGCGTGGCAATATCCAAATGGTTACAAATGGACAAACACATTTTGGAATGAAACTCTTAATATGTAACAGACTTTCTATCATGGAGAAGGAACATTTTACCACGCAGAGCACTATTTATGCATTCAAATGGTTCTTTGAGTGTACACGATTCTACATATATCTATTGCCTTTAATAAAAACACTTGAAGAACCATTTAAGGTTGTACATTCTGTGTTGAAAAGTTTATAAGACTCATGCTCATCCAACATTTCTTCTAAAATCAAGAATGGTAACACTCAGTTTGTCTTCTCTTTAGCTGCAGTAACAGCATCCACTCTTCTGGGAGAGCTTTACGCTACATGTTGGAACATTGCTGTTTGGATTTGATTGCATTTAGCCTCAAGAACATGAGTAAAATCAGGTACTGATGTGGGATGATCCCACTCCAATTCATCCCAAATATATTGGATGTAGCGCCATCATTTCAGAGAATGCAATTCCACTGCTCCACAGCCCAAAACTTGGGGGTACCCCTTTGGCTGACACTTGCAAATGGGCATGCTGACCTTAAAACTTAGAGGTGTCTGGATATTTTTGGATATATGTAGTGTATGAAGCAATGTAGTCAGTCTTGATGCTGGATATTGTTGCTGAGGATCATTGCTGTATGGTGAGCTGAGTAATTACCTTAAACTGCTCCCTTGACTTTGAATGCTTTCTGAATCTGTTATGATTATTGATGGGCTGAAGATATTGTCATTGTACTGGAAGGTTAAAAGGCATCCTGAAGAGTTAAGTGCCATATGGTGAATACAATAATCATGAGTAGAAATTCAGCAAAGCATTGTGTACTGGGTCTAATGATTAAATCCATAATCCAGCTAATGGAGTGCTCCAGTGTGGTGCTACCAAGATATAAATCTAAATGCTCTAGAATTCTATCTTGTCTGTACTGCCAGATTAATTCATGCTTGATTTTAAAGCAACTGACTACTGATTTTGGGATAGGCCTGAATCTGAATGATTGTGTTTGTAGCTGTTTTGAATATAGTTTTCATTTGGACATTTTTCACTTTGCTGTTTTTCCAGTGTTTTCAAATATATGTTGTAGCACGTTTACACAACTCACCATACAAGACGATTTAAATGGCCAGGGTCCACTGGTGGGCTCAAAAGTTTACTAAACACTTCCATAATCTACTTCCATAATCTAAGAATAACTCAGTCAGTTTGCATTGAAGTCCCCGTAGTTATTGAACAATAAGACTTAGTATGTAATAAGCCTGGGATTTTATGGGGTTAATGCATATTTTTATGAATAATCCTACGTATAACAATAACAAAATCTTGCAAATTTGACTATTGTCACGATTGGACCCTCCCAGTCTTGTCCATGTGCTCCTGTTGTGTTTACTTCCCAGTCCTGTCCATGTGCTTCTATTTTGGTTTTCAGTCCTGCTCTCTTGTTTCATGACTCCACCCCTGATTGTCTCCACCTGATTTCCACCTGTACCTTGTCTTCCCTCTGATATATAAGGCCCTTGTTTGCTCTGGTCTGTGTTGTTTGTTGTTTGGGATGTTGTTTTTCTTCCGGCCCTGTTTGAGTACCTGTTTATTTATATTGTCTGTCCCTCCTGCTCTATGTATTGGTCACTTGAACCTGGACTGTCTCGACCATGACCCTGGATTTGCCCTTAATAAAAGTCACTTATCTCAGCACACACGTCCGCCTCCTCGCTCCCCACCGTTACAACTATACAGTAGTTAGTATGTACATTTTTTAGGTAATGACATGTCTGTAACATGCCAAGAGTGCTCACTTACTGATGCTGAGCTTTTGTGAACATATCCACTTCTGAGGAGATTGTTCACCGCCATCTGTTAAAAGAAGTTGGTAACATTGAGATAAATAATTGGCTCATCACATTGATTTATCAGCATACTCATGTTTTAGAGGGAATGTTTGGTGTTTGTAAAGTAGTTCATTAAGTTCCTTTTTTAGTTATGTTTGCTATATACTATGTGATGAATTTGAAAGAGTTAATAAAGATGCATTACAATAGTTTCCTTTAAAGATTGTGTTTTTGTAGTTAGTGGGTAAAAGTACTCTCCTAAAAAAAGGTAAAAGTTGCATATTCTGAACTCTTTTCAAAGTGTATCATGGACTGAACAGAAATGTATTTCTGTATTCTGATACATATTCCCAGTACTTACATCCCATTACTTCCCAACCCTGATAAGAATGCAGCATATTTCTGACACAGACTGTATAATTAGAATATATCTTTATATTAAACATATTTCCTGCATTAATCACATTGGACACACAGATGTGTTACAAAGAACACAATACATGCTGCTTTCAATGCATATGTTAGGAGAGTGTATAATGCCCCAGCTACTGGATGCTCCTCAGGCTGCTGTGGCCTAACACAGTCTCCAGAGCCAGGAGTTATTACAGCGTATTCACAGCAGGAGATTCGCATGGTAAGATCTGCTACTGAGGGGTTTTACACTGTGTTGCTGTGCTGTATTTCACCAGGCTTCTCAGCATCACCGCACACGCTTAAAGAAAGAAGTTTAAAAATAGCAATAAATGCATTATTCAGGCATAATTACCAGCATTGTTGTAGTGTTTGTAATGCCATTAATAACAGCCCGTGCCCAAATAATGCGCTTAATGTTATTTATCTGTTGGCAGATAGATGTGGCTAATCCTCATTCATTTGCTGTGGATCAATGCAAATCCGCTAGCGTGAGCGAAATCCCACCTCCCCTTGAGCCCGTGGCTTCTAATGTATTTTCCCACCATTAACCAGCTATAATCCCTGCTAATCATCGCTAATCCACATCTCCTGTGTTTGATGATACTCTCCTGATGAAGGAGGCGGTGTCGGGGCTCAAACGCTCGAGTGCAGCACAGACTGTGGCTGTGCAGACGTTGGCAGGAGCTGGCCATGGATAATGTGGCGAGGAGGGAGAGCTAAAGCAACCAACCTCCTGCTTTTCAGGCAAGCCTGATAGTACTGGCTTCCTCTGAACGGCTCTCCCTGTGGCTGAGTGTAATTATGCATAGATAACCAATCTGCAGTTATCACACTTGCACATCTGCTTTATGCTTTCCATGGAGAATCAATGAGCCATCCCATGCTCTGTTGTTCACCTTTTCATCTTTATTATGTCCATACACTCTCCCATAAGGCGTTCTATATTAACCTTAGACTTGTCCTTTTGCAGCCGTGGTAAGCTCGCTGAAACATTAAAGCAAGCTGGAGTAATAGCACTGTGTTTTTTCTCACTGCAGTTATATTATTTATGCAGTGTCTGATCTGGTGTCAGTGTAAGAGTACTTCTAATTGCTTTAGATGTGTAGGTATACTCTCAGAATAAAAGGAACGAAACTGTCACTGGGGCAGTACACCTCTTGTCACTGAGGTGGTACCCTCAAGGGTATTTGGATATTTTCTAAGTTGTACCGACTCCACATACCCCATTTCAAGTCCAGGCTTTTTATTTTATTGTTCTGTTATAAAACAATAGGTTATGAAAAGCTACAAACTTGTACTTTTTTCACTGGGAAAAACCTCTTTAAGGTACATTAAAAAACACTGTACCATAAAACCTCTGTTTTGTGTTTGAGGGTATATTTACACTGCTGTAAGAATGTATATAATGAAGAAATGTAGATGTAAATTCTAATTAATTCAGTTTGCATTGTGGTCAAGTAAAAGCACTGTGATGGTTCTGTTTAGGGGTCAGTGAAAGTATTTTTCTTGCTCTATATGTGTTATATTTTATGGCAGATTTTTAAGGAGACAGTGTTGCAAGAAATTGTGAGTTTTAAGAACCTATGTTAGGAACAATAGATGCAATGTCCTCTAGTAAGTGTTGTATAATTTATTTCTACACAAATACTATTCAATTTACAGTGCAGTCAGTAAGACTGGGGCTACTAAAGATGTGGCAGATTTGGCCAGTGAGAAATTTTGATTTGGCCCACCAGAAAGTTAAACTGTTAGAAATAAAGGTGTACAGTTTTCATTTACCAAGGTACAAACAATGGAAATGTTCCTTCAAAGGTACAACAGTGGTTTTAAGGTCCAGTTGTATATCTTAAATAAGATTTTACCAGGTATTTGTATCTTTTCATAACATAATGTTTCAAAACAGAACAATTAAATTAACAGCCTGGAGACAAGATGGGGTGCATGAAGTCAATACAACTTAGAAAAAATAATCTTAATGGATTATGGTACAATTATGTTCCCTACTAAAGTACTGAGATTCCTTTAAATATACCTTGTGCCTTTTTTCTGAGAGTGTACCGTAAACCCATACTCTCATCAGACAACAAATATATATATCCAACAAAACATTTGGGCGCTCCTGGGTAAACCACTGGGATTTGTTATTTTGTCTTTGTAGTCTCTAGAGCACTGGAGATGGAACTATGGCTATAGGGGTTAATGTGATGAATGTCAGCTTTAATTCTAGGTGATTCACTATAGGTATTGTATAAGTCATACTTAATTCATGGAATCAAACTTTTTTTACATACAGTTTACATATTACAAGTTGTTTGTTGGCCAGCTGTGCATCATTGCATCATTAGTTTGTGCACAGAGAGGTTGTCTCATGACAACCTAGGAAAAGTGAATGAAAGCCAAGGGCTGAAAAATCAGAATAAATCACTCAGAGATGTGGTTCAAACAGTGTTTATCTCACATGTTTAGA
Source organism: Pygocentrus nattereri (assembly GCF_015220715.1). Classification (NCBI taxonomy): domain Eukaryota; kingdom Metazoa; phylum Chordata; class Actinopteri; order Characiformes; family Serrasalmidae; genus Pygocentrus; species Pygocentrus nattereri. The sequence goes on from NC_051213.1 coordinate 24,558,057, forward strand.
ACATTTGTTACACACTTCTGAGCTTAGCAAACAGCCTGCCAGACCACACAAGACCAGAGTAGAAAATGAGTGGTTACTTGCAAATATGAAGAAAAACAAGGCTGTAAACACAGGTCAACCACAGACTAACTTAAGAGAGGAACACCAGCCTTAGGTTTATCACAAGTCAGTAGTAAACCTCAAAAGCAGAAAGTCCAGTTCTGATGACTACTGAGGACAAATGGCTGAAGACTAATCTCCTCCCAGATTGATGGATTGAGTAAAGTGTGGAAAACTGCCTTTCTTTTATGCTCTTTTGTTCTAGCCCACCTTTGAGTTTGAAAATCTTCTGTGGTAGAAGTTTCTAGTACGTGCTGCTTTTTTGCCCTTCAGGTCAAGAAAACTAGGCTCTAAATCCCATATTCCCTGCTCTTTTGCACGTCTGTAAAGGCTCAACTTGGGTTCTGCTGTCCAGCATCCTGCTCTCCTGCTGCGTGTGCATGCTGTGAGGAAACCTGTCAGGTAATTGTGGGCTTTCATGCAAATAGCACAGCACAGCAGTGGCTTGTCTCATCCACTCTTGAGGTAATTGGCAAATGAATATAAGAGGCTGACTGTGTCCCTCTAGTACTCGTCCCTCCTCTAACTGGCTCAGCAGCAGGGTTAACCTGCCGTTTGTTTGCTCACTGTGCCATTTCACAGTTCAAAACTAACAGACGAACTCAGTCTTCCTTAATTGTAACAATAGGGCATGTTCATGTTTCCACAAAAAAAAAAAAAAAAAAGATTGTTGTAACCATCTTTCCCGTCACAGTGTATTTCTTTCCTGTGTGAACAATTTGTTGAAACAACAAGGAAATGTTGAGGGTTAAAATGTCTTTAAAATCTTTTTTTTTTTAACTTACATATTTACTATGCCTTTTACATGTGTTTAGTATTAATGCTATATGATTATAATATATGAAATTGAATACAGATATGAATAATGTGTCACAATTGGCCCCTCCCAGTCCTGTCCATGTGCTGGTGTTGTGTTTACATCCCAGTCCTGCCCATGCGCTTTATTTTGGTTTTCAGTCCTGCCCTCTTGTTTCGTGACTCCATCCCTGATTGTCTCCACCTGTGTTTCCCCCTTCCCTGGTTTACCCTCATGTATTTAAGCCCTGTGTTTTCCCCTGTCTGGTTGCAAGTCTTTGTTTGAATTGTAGTTTGTTTGTGCTGTTTGATATACGTTTGCTGGATGGTTTGTTATTTTGTTTGCTGTTCGTTCCTCTGGCCTTCATGCTCTCTTTATCCTGTGTTTCTTTTTCATTATGTCTGTCCCTCCTGCTCTCCGTATTGGATACCTGAACTTGGACTGGCTTGAGCATGACCCTGGATTTGCCCAGAATAAAGCTTGCTTATCACAGCGTATGCGTCTGCCTCCTCGCTCCCCACCGTTACATAATGTTTATTTCAGGTTATAATTATGAAATTATTGGTGCCTTTTACCTTGAATGCTGTTTTATTCCTTTCCTTTATTTGTTCTTTCTATTTTCTTTCTTGTTTGCTCTAAAATTGAATTGAATAACATCAGAATTTGAGCAACAAAAATAGAAATATGTCAAAGTGTGTGTGTGTGTGTGTGTGTGTGAGAGAGAGAGAACTGCTTATGCTTCACCTGTATTGGCCGTTAGGGGGCGCTGAAGACTCGCCGTTCCTCTTTAGATCTACGTGGGATTTCTGACTCCTCTGACACTCACGTTTGGAAGTAGAAATGTGACTGGTTTTAAAAATAAACATACACGTTAATAATTTTGAAAGTTTCATTAAGTGTTAAACTCTCCGATTTAGTTTATCAGCGCTGCTGGAAGAACAGTTAACAACGAGATGGTCAAGTTAAATCTGTCGTTGCGTCCGATGCTGGACGCCGGCGGAGTTTCTGTACTTTAAGATAACATGTTTTAAGTGTGTTGTGTATGATATCCTCATATCTGATCAATCACAGAAACAGCATGAAAACACACTCTTATATAGCAATGAACAGTCACTTTTACAAATGTTTGCAGTAAAATGTGATCCGGCGTTTATATAAACTGGTCGCAGCTCCCGCTCATGTGTTTGGTCTTATGTAAAGATGTTCTCTGACTGTGTCCGCTGTAGCTTTCGCTCTGATGAAGTGGTGATAAGGGTGTATGTTATGTTTGTGGTGTTGATAGTTCTGCAGGCCAAAGTCACACACCTGTACTACCACATCATTCAGCATCACCAGGTTTTACCTGAAGCGAAAAACCCGAAACCCTCTTTAACCCACATGACTGCGGTGTTCAAACAATCCTGCATGTAGAACTGCGCTTGCTGTGAAACGCTTTTTGTTCAGCTCGCCGCGATTAAAACCACAGAAATATTAACGCTGATTAAATCACATCATTTAACTCCATGTGTTTTTACTTTTTGATAAATACATATAGACACTTTTTAATTCAGTCGTTTCTCTGCTGCTGGTGTGAGAGGATGGTCTGAGTTTCCGTCAGATACTACTACAACTCATCATCATCATCATCATCATCATCATCAGCAGCAGCAGCAGCAGCAGCAGCAGCAGCAGCAGCAGCAGCAGCAGCAGCAGCAGCATCATAAAATGAAAAATCCGGGACCACGTCCTAATATTCGAAACAAATAAATGTATGTGAGCCCAAGTTCAACTATACTGACCAAAAACATGTGAGAATGTCCAAAACCCAAAGTCCAGTCTCGCGCACTAAGAGTTTAAGTGTTTTTGGGGAATCAGTATAAAATCGCACTGTCACAGACCTTTTGAACAGACTCTTGTCATTTACACGCTTTTTCACAAACGGCTTAAATGCAAATCGGTCTAGAATAATTAATAATAATTATTATTATGTATTGTTATTATTTAAGGGAAGGTGGCGAGCAGGAAAACCGTTAATATTGAAATACAGAAGTGTGTTTTGTTGTCTTTTATTAATGCTATTTTCTCATATTTTACATCTATAATTGAACATCAACACCCTGTACCACACAAATTACACTGTAAATGATAATAATCTCACACTTCACTCTCTTTTAATAGTTAATAAACAATATTTGTACGTAAATGTTGAGAAATGGTAATTTACTTTAAGATAACATGTCTGTATAAAATATTAACTGGGGTTGTGTTAGATTTCTGCCTAAGAAGAAAATGAAGTGGACGTGTATTTATATACTGTAGAAATGAGATATTAATTAGATGTGAGATAAAATGTTGACCTGAGCGAGTGAAGTTGTTTATTAGAGCGAGAGATGTACAAGAAACTACTTGGAATTAAACTCCTACAGGCACTGAAAACACACTGGGTCTGATCAATAATAATAATAATTATTATTATAATTATAATAATTATTATTATTATTGTAGATTTTGTTACCTTGTCAAGAAGACAAATAGATAAGCAGGGCAGAGAGAAAGAGCGAGACAGTTTGTGTTTAAAAAAGACAGAAGGCAAGTACCTGTATATACGTTTTATGTAAGTAATAAAATATTACTATAACATAAATATAAATGTGACTTTGCAGTCTACATTTCGCAATCAACATACAACCAAATGTAGTAAACAAAACATTTGTAATCCACTGCAACATAATTAACAGAGCCCAACGAAAAAAGCTCCAAACACATTTAAGAAATAAATATATAGATATATAAACGGTCAAATTCTTAAATGAAATATTAAAATATCTTCTTGGAATTAGTAAGTGTACAAAACTGCTCGGAGGAAACAAGAAAAGAAAAAGGAAAACCCAAAAAACAAACTCAGAACAAATACATATGTTTACATATTGGACATATTTACATATTGGAAATAATCATGACAACTATTTATTTAAAATCTTTTCATTTTTTTCATTTTTTTTCTGGAAAAAAGTTGTATATCCACACCGTTTCAAATGACAGGATTGCAAAAAGAAAAGAAAAGAAAGGAAAAAAATGAACACCTGCTCCAAGCTGCTCACTCACAGATGAGAAAAGACACGAAACGCACGAGTCAGTCAGGATCCCTCGGTTTATGTGCTGCTCTCAGACAGATTAAAGACAGAACAAGAGGAAAGAAGAAAGAAACAGAAATAGTCCCGCAGCAGCAGCTGATTTTCTCCCCACAATATCTCCCTTTATCCGGTGGGTGTGAGTCAGGAGCACAGTGGGACAGTAAGGGGCTCAGTAGAGAGTGGTGGTCCACAGTGGGCTGTAGAGGAGTGGAGCTGGACAGGCGCTGGGATTTTACCTGAGATTGAGCACTTCTGTACTTTAGCCCTCTCACCCTCAGCACGCTTTACACTAGGGAGATAAACCTACGCAGGGGAGACAGAGCTCCAGCACTGGGAACATTTATGGAGAATGTAAACAAGAAGACGAAGTAGAAGAAGTAGAAGAAGAAGTAGTAGAAGAAGTAGAAGAAGAAGAAGAAGAAGAAGAAGAAGAAGAAGAAGAAGAAGACATTTCTTTCAGCTTGCCTTTAAAACCAGCACGCTTTCCCCCAGCATGGACACACTAAAGTAGCCACATTACAGTAACGCCAGAATAAGTGCTCATGAAAACAAGAGAACAAGAAAAGAAAGAAGAAAAGCAGAAACAAACGTCAAAATAAGAAGCTCGTGCGCGTGTAATGGCTGTGTGCTGTACTTTAGGCCCATGGCTGTGCAGGGTGTGCTGTACGGAGACAGAAAGCTCGTGCTCCACTTCTCCGTATCATGGCTCAGTGGCTCGGACACAAAACTGCTCGAGCTTTTGTTTCCTCGAAGGACAAACCAAAGCACAGAGTGGCAGCACAGTCTGCAGAGAAGAATCAGCACCTACAGTGTCCAATTCACTCTTACAGCGTTTCCATTGTGGCTGATGGAAACACGGCAGGTGCTCGTTCAACACTGGAGACTTTGCTGTTTGCAGAATATTGAACACAACATTTTCACTAAAAAGCAAACCCTGAAAAGATCCCACATCCCAGACTGAAAAGAAACAGCAGAGGAGGAGCAGTGTGAGAGATGAGCTGAACAAGGCTGGATGGATCCTGCACCAGCACCATTAACCGCTATTAATGGTGGTCGTGTAGGGTCCATCCAGTCCCTGTTCATCTACGTGAGACTAACGTTAGCCACGCGCGCGCACGCGGTCTCGTTTGTGGAGCAGGGGCTCCCTTTAAGCGGCGCTAAAATAAGCCATTTTTTAAATTTATTTCTCTCCACAATGCACCCCCCAAAAACAAACTAGTCAGGAATAGAATGAAACCAGCTGTTTGAAACCAGCTATACATGAGACTATTTCACTCTTTCTGCTGTGCCTGCGTCACCGTGACCGGCTCACTCACACCAAAACTCTTTCCACCCAACTTTTGCTGTAAAGCGAGTACGCGTTGCCTCTCGGGATAAACAAATACGCAACGAAACAGAGATGAAACACAGACAAATCCTTTTAGTCCCTTTCTATTCGCTGCTTCTGCTGCGGTGGTCTCTTTATCTCTCTCTGTCACTCTCTCTCTCTCAGTCTTTTTTTGGAAGTGAGCGCATGGAGCAGTCAGTCAGTCGGTCAGTCGGTCACGGGACGGGACTCTGCAGTGTGTGGTGCAGCGGGGGTGTCTCGGCCTGCGCGTAAACGTCCTCCATGCTGGGGTGTGGGACCCCCACGGGCGTCATCCTCTTCTCCTTCTGCCTGCGGTTGCAGAACCACACGCGCACCACCTCCTTCTCCAGCTGCAGCGTGCCGGCCAGCGTGCTGATCTCGTGCGCCGAGGGCTTGGGGCACTTGAGGAAGTGGTTCTCCAGCGCGCCCTTCACGCCCACCTCGATGCTCGTGCGCTTCTTGCGCTTGCGGCCCTGCGCCGCGATCTTGTCCAGGTTGGTGGGGCTGCCGCTGTTCGAGTCCGTCTCCTCCAGCCACTTGTTCAGCAGCGGCTTGAGCTTGCACATGTTCTTGAAGCTCAGCTGCAGCGCCTCGAAGCGGCAGATGGTGGTCTGCGAGAACACGTTGCCGTAGAGCGTTCCAAGCGCGAGGCCCACGTCCGCCTGCGTGAAGCCCAGCTTGATGCGCCGCTGCTTGAACTGCTTGGCGAACTGCTCGAGGTCGTCCGAGCTTGGCGCGTCTTCGTCCGAGTGCAGCTCGTGCTGCTGCTGCTGCTGGTGGCCGTAGGGCGCGTGCGGCGATGCTTCGAGAGCGCCTTCGCTTCCTGCTCCTCCTCCCGTACCTCCGCCTCCGCCGCCTCCTCCGCCCGCGTCCTCGTGCAGCGGCGCGCTGAGCATGCCGTAGCCCGTCTGCGAGTAGAGCAGCGGCTGGTGCGCGCCCGTGCCCGGTGACAGAGGGGGCAGGTGGTGCGCTGTGGTCGCCGCCCATGTAGCGCCGTGGTGGTGCTGGTGATTCTGATGAGGGTGGTGGTGATGGTGGTGATGCTGCGGGTGGTGGGCGCCCTGGCTCGGCTGGTGCGCGATGTGCGCGCGCTGGTACACGGCTGCTGGCAGATCCTCGCAGGCGCTCTTGTGCTCCGCCTGGCCGCTCCAGTCGGGCGCGGCGGACCTGGGCAGCCACTGGTGGTGCGTGAGCCCTTGCAGGTAGTCGTGGTGCATCATTTTCTGCACTTCGCGGTACGTGGTGCCCTGGTGCATGCGGTCCGGGTCTGGGTGCATGAGCGGGGTGGAGGACAGCGCGTTAGTCCGCGGAATGTACTGTGCCGTCGTGGCCATAGCTGCTAACGCTGTGAACAGAGCTGCTGCTACAAATGCTGCTGCTGCTCGCACTTGCGGGGAAACACTGACGGCCGCTCGTAAGGCGCAGATGGGCTTTAGAGCGAGGGAAGGCGACGACCTGTCGAGGGAGGGGCGAGGGGCAGGAGGACACGCCCCTGGACAGCGCTGGTTGGTCGATGCACGCGACGAGCCTCCAGTGATTCCCTCCGGTCTGAGTCAGTGATCGCACTCACTCGCTATTGGCCGCTCTCTCTGTCTCTCTCTCTCTTTCTCTCTCACTTTCTTCTCCTTTCCTTTTTACCAAATGAGTCTTCGTGGGTTGTTTTGCACCTAAACCACGTGGGGGAGTGCCGTCCTCTTCACTAGTGTGGAACACAAGCCCCCTATCCCCCTCCCCTTTCTTTAAATTAGTGTGGTTAGTAACTGTACCCCCTTCCTCTTCAAGTACATCACAACTCTAACATGTTCCACAAACCACCCACCACACCACGGCACTGGACTTTATTAGCGCGCAGTAGTTTTATTGTAAAGACTACAACGCCACATAAAGACTGTCCATCACGGGCAGACATGAATGGACCCAGTAAACTCAGGTTCACTCACTGACAGCGAGTAACATTACACAGTTATTCTGAAATGGACCCCCGGCGTTTTCACTGGATTTTCTACACATGTTCTACTCTACAGTCTGTCAAGTGTGATTTGTTTTTCCCACGTCCCGCCACATTTTGATGCCACTTCTACAGACTTTTCTCGGCACTGTTCAGAATAAATGTGATATCTATTTGTTTGACTTTTTTTGTCGTTCGTCTCTGAATTTCTCCACGTTTGAATTTGGACTTCCACCGGTTACTCGAGCGCAGAGAGCTCTGCCTATTTCCATACAATTTTCCTTCAATGCATTTTTTTTCTTTTCTCCCCCCCACCCCCTCAACCCCTCTCCTCTCTTTCTCTAAACAGCAACTTGGAGAAATCCTGCGTTTCTCCCTCCTGGCTTCTCCTCGCGCTGCTTTCCCCGGCTGATCTGATTATTTTTCCCTTCACGTTTTGTCCCAATAGCAAATTACCAATTCTATGAATTGCAAAGCAGCCTCGGAGACGCTGAGGGCTGGAGAGGGGGGAGATGCCAAGATTGAAAGGGATCTTTGCAAACACAATCACGTTCTTAAATGGAAATGTGGGGCTTTAAACAAATCTTACATCTCTCCTGTTTCAGTCGTGTAAAAGTCTGCAATCAGGCGCGCGCTCCTTCCAACAACCGCAGCTGTTTACAGGACTTAGTTTTTTTCTCTCCTTCTCTGTTTTGGGTGTCAGTCCTATTTCAATTATTTATTCTAATGCAGTTTTCTTTGGCCACTCCTCGTGTCTGTGCATCTGTCTTGCTCTCATTTTTGGACTGTTTCCGCAGGCTTTTGGAGGAGGAAATAAGGAGCCGCGGTGTTGGGGAAAGATCTCGGGCGCGAGAGCGAAAGGCTTCCCACTGGTGAGTTTGCACTCTTCCTTTTCCATCTGTCTTTCTGAGAGAGTGAATGAGGAGTGGACGGGGATGCTCTCAGGGTCACAGGTGCTCGTCACCACTCTGTCAAAGGCGTGGTTATGTCCAGCCATCACTTATTTATTTATCTCAGTAGCTCGCAGAGGAAAAACACCGGAGCCTGATGTGCAGCCGTGTTTGGTCATGTAGTGCTGGTGGAGATTAAAGCGTAGAAGCGTTTAGTTTGATTTACTTATTAACTGGAATTTTTGTTCATTTTTAAGTGTGTTATTTGAATCTGTCTTTTAGCTTTACTTGCTGTCTGCTTTCGTTTTCTGACACTGTAACTGAATTGTTTTTATCTTTACTGCTTTAAGAAACAAATAAACAAACAAACAAAAAGCGTGAATATGACACTCAGACAAACCGCTTCAATCCTAATCCTAATCCCAGTCGAAATGGGATTCTGGTGCCATTAATTTGGCTCTTATCATATATTTTGGCATTTGTATCTCTAATGATGCCAGATAATATTTAACACTTTTAATATACATCTCACACACTGTAGCAACAGACTGTATTGCCATTTTTGTTGAACCAATGGCAGTTTGTGAATGAATATATGACTCATAAAGCACCGTGTTGTCATCTGTTTGTGTGTGTGTGTGTGTGTGTGTGTGTGTGTGCGCGTGTTTGAGGGCCGAGTGTGATGTGCCCGTTTTTCCGAGATAGACTTAATGAGGATGATGCTATACTGTACGGCCCCCCCCCCTCTCTCACTCTCTCTCTCTCTCTCTCTCTCTCTCTCTCTCTTTCTCTCACTCTCTCTCTCTCTCACTCTCTCTCTCGTCTGAGCGGGAATAAAAAGGGAGAGCAGAGGGAGGCAAAATCCCGACAGAATACACACACGCGTACGCGCGCACACGCACACATATACACACATACGCGCGCGCGCACCCACACTCCAGCTCTTGTACTTTGGACAGAGGGGGCTACAAAAGCGGCCAGATGCTCGTGCTGCCTCCTCCTCCAGTTCTCCTGGCCTGTGTGGGGCGAGAGGGGGGATTTTTCCTGGGATGCACGAGGTTGCTATGGAGAGACGATTGAAAGGAGCGCACTGATCTTCCTCATGAATGATCGGCCATACAGGAAAAGACGAATAACAGGCCTCCTTCTGTACTCTTTCGGTAGGACAGTAGTGGACAAGTGTGGTCTTTGACCACTGAGGACGCACTAAATTTGGCTGCAGCCTTTTTTGACAGCGCACAGTTAAAAAGTAAAAAGAAAAAAAAGAGAGAGAGAGAGGGGGGGGGGGGGTCTGCAGGATGTTTAGTGGCAGCTTGTCATGCAACTTTACTTTTTTTCATCCGCTCTTTCGCACCCAGTTCACAGGATTTCAGCACTCCGTCTTAATATTTGGGGCGCTGCTGGACTCAGATCATTTAATTATCAGCTGTAGCTTTAACAGCATAACAGCATGTAGCGTTTCCTGAACCTAATTAAAACAAATTAATCAGGACCTCCACACAGGCTAGTCCGGCGGTAATTGTAGGGTGCAGTCTGTTACTTGTTTATTTGTAAACGGTCGTTTTGAACTGCATTATGGCGCTATATGAGAGTCAGGCCCTTTAGCCCCTCAGTCTCCTTTGCTTATTTTGGACTGAATAAGAAATAAACGCTCATCGACTGCTCTGTGAAAACTGCGCAGAAAGGAAAGTCATAGCATCTTATTTAGTAGTGAACAGACAAACAAACAAACAAACAAACAAAAGCAAAAACATGACAAAAACAGAATGAATGAAAGAACGTAAACATTTCATTATCACTTAAAATGTTAAAAAAGGTTTCATTATTATTTAGTTTATTTATAGATACAGTATTTCTACCTTGTTCACATATTTTTCCCATTGAAGTCTTTCCTTAAGTAAACGACTGAACACAAGAATCAGTTCGCACAGTCCCTATGAGTGAATTTGTGTCTCTGAAAGAGCTTTAACAAATCTGAATGTTCAAAAAACAGAAGAGCTGCGTGCTCGTCTGTCCAGGATTAGACACACAGTTTCCTTAAATCTTTGCACACTGATCGCATTGCGACGCTTTAAAACGAATCTAACACACGCTGCGATGAAAGGCAGGAAAGTGCATTAATTGTTTTGATATAGTCCGAGTAATTTGCGCCGAATGTCTAGAATAAATGTTCTGTTCGGATGTCTAACGGAACTGTTTTAATGCATTAAGAACCACAGAATGAAATGAGTTGGGGATGTAAAGGTGGAAAAGAGGGAAAAGTTTGAAGCAGTTTTGAACAGTGACGCGGTGCTGAATGAGAAGTCTGTGCTGAGTTGTGTGCAATTCGCTGAGCGCAAACCTGAAAGCGTTTATAATGAAAAGCTCACTTCGCTGAAGTTGAGAGAAAGTCCTTCTCTTTCTCTCTCTCTCTCTTTGTTTTTGCTTTCCTCCGTGTGGCCGTTTCTTTTTGTGTAGCCCTGTTTGACAGGCGTGGCGTAATGGGCAGGTCCTCTCTCTCTCTCTCTCTCTCTCTCTCTCTCTCTCTCTCTCTCTCTCTCTCTCTCTCTCTGTGCATAACGAGCTGAGCCCAGTCCGTCCCAGTCCCGAGGGAGACACGCAGGGGAACGGCTCCCTTTCGGGAAAAAAAAGAAGGAAGAAAAAAAGGAAGAAAGGTGTGAGCCGTCTTTCTCCATCTTTCTCCATCTCTCCACTTATCTTTGGGCTAATTAGGCGGGGCTCTGAAGACGCCCGCATGAATATTCATGATGGGCAGCAGCGCGCAATTAACCATGGGAAGAGGATGAGAGAGCGCGCGCCGAGAGGAGAGTGTGTTCCAGCACACAGTGTGTGTGTGTGTGTGTGTGTGTGTGTGTGTGTGTGTGGGAAACGACATATACCCTCTTCACTCTCTGCACAATAAGGAAGGTTTTAGTTTTTTGAGTAATATAGAAATGTTACCCAAGTTCCATTTTAATTGCCACTATGTCTGTGTGCGCCCAGGACAAAGTTTATGAAGGAAAAACTTTTTTTAATCGCCACGTGAAGATTTCTTAAAATATTTTCACAAGTGGAAATTATTAGAATTGCCTAAAGGTTCAGCAGAATGTGCAGAAGGATATAATATAACCTCGCAGATTTACAGCATTACAATCAGCTTTATAGTCCAGTTCGATTAAATTTAGTACATTTTCAAAGGAAGGATTGTTTAAAATTTTCACACATCTAGAATGATGGGCCAGCAACACAAAACCGACAGTTACTTTTGCACTGCTTTCAATTAAAAAATATAAGCAAGTTCAGAATATGAAATGATAGATTAAAATCACAAAATATTTGCATTGAAGTGCAATTTTCAAATTTTCAAGTCCAAAAATAAAATATGCACGCAGCAAATTCGCATATAACTTATTTGTACACACACACACACACACACACACACACACACACACACACACACATATATCACTCTATATATCTATATCTATATCTATATCTATATATATATATATATATATATATATAGAGAGAGAGAGAGAGAGAGAGAGAGAGAGAGAGAGAGAGGTAGACCTAAAGACATACAGAGAGACAAACACATAGACTTTGTTTGGTGCTCTAACCTGTGTGGCTGCCGCTCTGTCCACTGAGGCCTCAATCCTCTACTTTGAATTCAAGGTGATCTTTATCCTGTCCCCACTCCTGGGGACTCACTTGCCACTGGCTTCCATAAAGACGTGTTTATGTATGTATGTATGTGTGGAGGGGAACATGGGGAGCTTTTGGAGAGGGCTGCTGCGATAAGCAGTGGAATTTGTGCCACCTGAATATGGATGGCAGGCCGGCTCTTAGTAAGCAGCTGATAGAGAGGTAAACAGCTTGTGGGCTGAAGGGGTTAGAAGCATGCAGCTGAATACATTGGGCCTCTCTCCTCTGTCTATCACCTCAATAACTGATCAAGTCACTATTATTTCTTTCCCTTCCCATAATGTAGTTTGCCTGAAAACGGTGCAGGGACGACGACCACAGAGACAGACTTGCTCTGATGTCAACTGAGATACACTCATGCCAAGCTCAGGGGAAGACTGCACTCGTAAATATTTTCAGTCCCCTTTTTACTAGATACAAAACTTGTTAGTTTCGATACTAAAACTATGGATGGATTGTGTTTCATCAGTATGCATTTGTATTGAGTCTAATCAGTCTGAAAGGTGCCTCTTTTCTTTGATACTAAGCTTCAGCTCTGCTCTTTGAATGCTAATTTTCGTGCTAGCATCTGCTCTGCTGTAATCACATCCTGTCATTTCTGTAGAAATCAAGCAGCATCCTGTATATTTATTTGCTATAGCAAAACTTTTGCTGAAGTAAATTTGTACATGTCCAAATCCTTCTGTAACTTCAACTCAAATTTCACTGGTTTAAGTTTTATTTAAAAGCAGACAGTCCAGACATATCAAATCAATATCAGAGCTGCATCAAATTAAACTGAATTAATTAAAAAGAGCATCTTATTTTATTTGCCACATAGAATAGATTCTTCAGAAATACATGTGAGTACTTGTGTGAGATATGAAATCTGTCTGGTTCTCAGATGAGTAATCTGGGAACCAATATGAAAACAACATGAACCAAACCTATGTTACTTTAAGGGCTACTAAAAAAATCTAATCTCAATTTGTTGTTCAGGGACAACATTAAAAACAACATATCTCTGATTTCTTCACTGTACATGACAGAATTTCACTAGACAGAGGGATTGCTATGGAAAACAAAAGCATAACTGAGAAAAGAAAAATGCTTTCTTTTAATTATGAGGGCTTTTGTTCTTCCTTAGTGCACATTCATTTTGAAAACCTGAATTGGAAATTCATAGACACTGTTTTTTTGGGCCAGTGTAAATAATTTTTGCTATGTAGGGGTTTGAAAGCCTTGTTTCTATTAATTCTCCAACACTCAGGCATCTGTTCTGGCTTAAATTGTGAAATGTAGCATTTTAAGAGAGATAGAAAGGGAATGGTTACAGTTACATGTAGTTACTCCATAATTACTATGTATATTACTATGTCTTAAGTCTGTGTTTCTTAAACCTATTTCTAGCAACTCACAGCCCTGCATCATTTCAAGGATTCCTTGGTTTAACACGCTTGATCCAGCTCATCAAGTGGTTATGGAGCCATATAACTTACAAGGCACAATATTGTGCTGCAGTTGTCGCCTTCTGACCAGAAGCAGGGAGATGATTTACTATTTAAATATTCAGGTGTGCTAATTTAAATATTTAATTACTGGTGTTGAACACCTTTGTGGATTATCATGTAATCTGCTGAACCAGAGTGGGGCTGGAGAGCCAGGAAGAGTCATAGCATTCCACTCATTAACACACACACACACACACACACACACACACACACACACACACACACTAGAGATGTCCACGGGCCCTCTCCAAAGTTATTAATGAGGTGCTTCCTTTTAATTAGATAGTAATTCATGTTAATGCATGCCTAATGGAGCCCCATTTTCCCCTTCGGTCACTTTATGTGTTTCTGCAATGTATACCAAGCTTGTGTCTTTTTCTTGCTTTGGTGTTTTCATTACGCTTGAAGGGCCCTTAAAGAGTGGAAGACTTTTTCCACTGTGTAAACCTAATTAACCAATCAGAGAGCTTTGCTGGTGTGTTCTTGTGAAGGTTTTTCTGTCATGAAGTTTGCTACCTTTAAATCTGCCAGAGAATAGAAAGATGACACAGTCAAGTTTACTAACTGACCAGAGAAAATCACTCTAAGCCAAACACAATTAACCCAGAGCAACATCAGTTGTCAAGGTAAATCCTTATAGGAGTTTGAGAACAAAGAGTCCACATTGTTCCTGTCTGGTCAAGCTGTGCTCATATGTGACCCTGTCTTTACATGAGATTGTGATCATGAGCAGGAAAGTGACCATGGCGAAGCAGATTTTTGCCAGAGAGGGGTCACGACCAGACGCTGACCGCCTGTGTCTCAGCGCTGTCTGCGGTCAAGCACTTGCAAGGCAGACGCAATTGAGTTAGACTGCTTTTAATTGTGGATTGACCGGTCTGAGAGCCGTTTTGTGCTTGGGTCATTCGCCGTAGCAGAGGTGGAGTCCCTAAAGCCCAGCGGCAATTTCAGCCCACCAGCCCAAAAGAGGCTGGAGGAGAGTGGGCAATGCATGACTGATGATTAGAAGAGTTTAAAGGCGGGGTGCAGTTAGATAAGCTTTGGTTTACTTGCTTGAGTGGGAAAGTATGGAAACACCGCAGAGAGACACTCTGTACACACACACTTGCTGAGGGAGCTGGTAGTGTGTAAAGTCGGAAGCAAATCTGCTTAGAGCTTGCGCCTCACTGACAGCCTCCTCACGCGCCCAGTCACGACAATTAATCGCTTCATTAGCTAACGATCACTGGGCCGATACTACATCCGGGCAACATGGGGCTTCGGCGAAATGCTCAGTATGACCGACTGTTTTTAACAAGCCTTTATAAATGTCTCCCTCCACACTCCCCTTCGCGTTAGACTCCTTTTCTCCTCCTCTATCCGAAAACGCTTGTTTATCTCTTCTTCTTCTTCTTTTCTTTTGCTCCGCCCGCCTTTTTCATCCGCCACGGTTACAAAGCCCCCTCTGCTGTTACACCGCGCGAGAGAGCAAAAGCGCGCGCTTTTCCCTCTCAGCAAGCAGGTCAGAGCGCCGCGCTAACATTTGTTATCTGTAATCCTGCAGCTTCCTCACGCAAAACGAGCGTAGTAAACTCCCTCTCAGACCTAATCCTTCCCTACCTTTTTAATGCAATTTTATTCTCTCTCTCTCTCTCTCTCTCTCTCTCTCTCTCTCTCTCTCTCTCTCTCTCTCTCTCTCTCTCCCTCTCTCTCTCTCTCTCTCTCTCTCTCTCTCTCTCTCTCTCTCTCTTTCTCTCTCTCTTTGCGGGCCAGGCTAACAGGACGGGTAAAGAGAGGCATCTCTGATTGCTACACTTATCTTCTTCGGCCCTTATGAATTATGGGGGGCTTCTTTTACCCTCAAATCACCCCACCCTCCCCACACACACTCCTCCTCTTCTCTCCTATCGTTTACACCCATTTTCTGGCAATTAAAAAGCTGCGGTGCTGCAGGTTCTTTCGCCCGCAGTGTAACACTCCAGCACTGATGAATAATTTCTGCTCTCAGCCGAGGAGCTGGCCCTGCTTTCATGTTCCTGCTTTGTTGATTTGCTATTAAAGCTCAGTGTGTGGTGAGACTGTAGTAGAGAAATACGGAAACTTTGCTTGGTTGCGCGCGTGGGCGTCTGTCCGTCAGCTCTTCAAAAGCTGGCTTCACCGCGCGGCTGATTTAGCTGGCGGAGACGTGGTCACGTGACATACAGTGCCCCCTTTCTCCTTGTCATTTTCAATTAACGCTGTTTTCTATCCGCCTCTTTTATGCGAATTTTGAAACTGAGCCTAAATAAAACCTGAATGGAAAATGTTGGGAAAAAGTTTTTTCTTTACTCTTGGACGAGGTGGAAGAGTTGGTTTGAAGTAGGAAGGCGAGGCGGTGACAGAAACAGATTTTTAAATAAGTGTTGACTTAGCAAGGTAATGTTTCAAAAAATGTTGACGCAGCTTGTAGCACATGCGGTGGAGAAGAGAGTGTGCAGTTTAAGTGGTGGCCGGATGAGCGATGGCTGTGGTGTTGATGATCCTCCTTGCAGTTTTTAAAGTTAAAACACCCCGTGTTTCTTTGCAGTGTATTAAACATTGCACGCAGTCGTTTCAGTAACTTTAGCGGCTCTGGAGTAGCTCAAGTGTTCAGGGGACTGTGAGTTTGAAACCCAAAGATGCCACAGCCATCCATAACTCCGAGTCTAAGAGAAGAAAATGTCTGGCAGGAATGTGCAGTGAAATGTTTACACTTGAATTTTACAAATGAAACAGAAAAGTTGGTTTGATTTACTCTAAAAATGTATACAACTTTTTTAACTTCAAAAAGTAAATATTGGTTAACTTAAAATTTTGAGTTCTTTCTAATACAGAGTTAACCAAATAAATACATTCTGTTTTACATTTATTTTTTGAGGAGTTCATTTGGAAAAAAAAGATGAAAATCGTCATCCTTTGAAAAAGTGAGCTAACTGTAGAGAGTTCTTAACACGCAGCACATGCTGAACCCTAACTACACTGAGGTCTTCATTTGAGGTTCAATTAACTCAGCATTTTAGGTTTACAATGTAACTTACTTATTTATGTAATAAGTTGCATATTTTTTGCCATATAAAGGAGAAATGCAAGCAATAGTGATCTTTCAAATAAGTGCTGACATAGTGGGAACCGAAGTCACAGTTTAGGAACTAAACAGTGGCGTTCAGTTCAGTGGCAATGGCAGGGGTTCAGTGGTTGACAGTGAAGTGAGACAGCGACTTCAGTCCTCATTAAATGAGCCACTACCTGCTCTGCTTTGTCTGCAAACTGTTAGGGTTACAGCCATGTACAGAGGGCTTTCTGGGGGTTTTAGAAGGCTTTTTCTTTTTTGTTTGTTTTGTTTTACAGAGGACTGCTCTGCTAAGAGCAAATAAAGGTCCAATCCTCCTTATCCATATTATATAAAGTAAATGTCTGCTTTATATAGCAGCTAGTGAGGAGTTTGATTACAAAACAAATTCTGCCTCTACCAAACTGACATGCAGAATGCTTGTTAGGTGACAAAAAACAAGAAGTCTGAGTTTGG